>NW_026529553.1:0-112215 GCF_028500815.1 Rissa tridactyla
ATACATGGCTTGCAGACAAGCTGCTTTCCGTACAGCCGCAAACAGATCAGAGTAGCCTGTAGCTCTAATCTCTAACGGCTCCCCCCTCTCTCGTGGATCCATACCCCCTGCCCAAAAGGCTGCTCGAGCGGTTAGGGAATAATTATGATCCCCAGGCATAGTGGTTAAAAACACTCCTGGTCCCCAAGAGTCTCCTGCTTCTTCCTCACTCAGCATAATTCTGCCCCCCCCCTTCAGAAGAAACTCGCCACACATACTCAACAGCTGACTCTTCTGGTCGCCTCGAATATTTCTCCCTTATTTTTGTTAACTCGGTTGGTGTCCATGGAACGGTACGCACAGTGGTGTGAATTTCATCACCATCATCAACTGCAGTTTCAGTTTTAACCAGAGGACGTAAAGGAAAAACTTGGGATTTCAAAGTAAAAGTCCTTTCCTCCTCATCTTCTTCGTCATCCTCACTATTAGACAAAAAAATCTCCGGTCTGGGTTCCGGAATTTGGATAACACATTAACTTACGAATCTGTTGGACCTGGGTCGAGGGCTGCATTTTATCTAAGAGCCCGGTCACCCTTTCAATAACATTTTAAGTTGGCGATTTTCACTCCCAAGTTGAGCATTCCGGTTTCCTAAACATTCATTCTCACTCACAAGCTTATCGACTTGAGTTCTTAATCTTTCTCCTGTCTCCTTTTGCAAGGCTAATGATGACTTCAGCACCTCATTCTCCGATTTCAGGGTTGCATATTCTACAGCTGAAATCAGATTAGGAGCGGGGGTTTCTCTAGCTTCTTGTTGTGCACAAGATAAACAGGCGCCTAACACAGCACAAATCACACCCTTGCCTTTCCCCGCTCTGAGCTTCTGTGAAACCCGACGCTCTTCAATACGTTCCACCACTTTCTCTTCATCCTTCCAAAATTTTTGGGCCCACTCCTTCCCAGCCTGGGAAGGGGCACAATCATATTTTTGCAGCAGTTTATCCATGGCAATCCTGCCGACTACGCCAAATTCTGTTGCGTGAAACGGGGCCAAGCGGTTTTGGCAGAAGATAAACCCCCTTGCGTTCTAACACTCCTCACCGAGGTGGGAGGCCAGGTGCGGCTGGGTTTCAATTCTGAGTGATGCCCAATTCAGCACTATCAGCCCAATCGCGTTTAATATGTGTTAAACTATTACGATTTGGAGACACTAATAGTGGGCTGCACCTTCAGTCTAGTCGTGCTCCTGAACCAGCACGGCCTCTCTCAAGTTTTGGTCGCGTTCAGTGAGAAAGCGAAACGACTAGCTACTGAAACAGTGCAGTTTATTTAAACAACAGATATACAGGTTCTTTAGGATTGCCGGTGATAAATACACTGTCTGCAAAGCACGTGCAAATAAAGACATTGTTAAATAGACAAACGCGTGACAAAATTATAAACGATACAGCCTGGCTATAAATGTAGGGTAGAGATTCTCTAGAGAAATTTCTAGAGTCCCCGAGAAAGCACTCGGTGTAATCAAAGTCTTACCCAAAGGCGTCCTTATGAGGGGGAAGAAAGGCTCAGCCCGTCGACTGATCCCAGAAAACAGCGGTGGGATTCTTCGCGATGGTGTCTTCCCAGACATTCCCCCCTCTCTTGGGCTATTTTTATATTATTTTTTTAACTTCAAAGTGGAGTTTGAGTGACTTTAGTCATATGTACTTTTATTATGATTAATGTACTCAAGGAGGAGTGTTCACACCTCGGGGGCGGATAGCCTCCGGGATGGAGGTGTGTTTTGATACATTGTGGTGAGCAAAGTTCGCACAAAAGGACAGCATTTCATCAACATTTGACGAAATGTTGGCTCGGGGTGGCGTGTAAGCCGCTTATCAGTTCCGTAGTACCATCTCGTCCCCATATCTGCTATTCGTCACAAGGGAAGGCCACGGAACAAGCGCGTTCCGTTCCATCCCTCGTGTAGTTTCGCAAACAACCTTGTACAGGGAATCACAGCTGTTGCATTCTTCGTGTGCTAGCTGCGGCTGTATTCTACCTCAGAAGCCTCTTGATTTTATGACTTTCCTTAATGTGTGAACAATGCTGTATTTTTGTATTCTTGGCCAATTTAGTAATTATTCCACAAGAACACACATTGGTTGCCGATTTATCAACGGGTCTAATCACCACAGGCCAACTGTAATTAAAACCATCTATGTAGACTCTACCAAAGCGGACAAATACAACACTGATTGTTACAAAATTATGGAGCCAAATTCAGATTGCTGGCACAATTTCACTTTCATCAAACCTACAGTAGTGTACTGTATTTGGGGCTACAAGGGCACAGAATTGTTATTTGAATTTATGATTGACTCAAATACACCTGAACTTGCTGAAATGAATCCAGAACCTACACCCCACAAACTCTCAAAGGCTCTCTCTTCTAAGAGAAAAAAAAAAAAAACACCTCTCTCTTTTCTAAGCCCTCCATTAGACTAACTCCTTACATTTTCAACATTGGCCCTTACGTTATTAAACACACACAGGTCAACAACAGGTACTGTTTAATCCCACATATTCCCTCAAACGAGCAGAATTGTCAATGCAGATTAAAATCTCTGCGATCAAACCCACCTGCTCACCATTCCTGAGTACATCTTATGCAGAATGGTCAGCATGGTTACGCAAACGAACTCTTGCCACTTCACACGGACGGAAGAGGGATGCGACTGGTATCTTAGGAACAGGCCTGGGAGTCTTGAATAGTATAGATGCTGAGATACTTGCCAACAAACTAGTCACAACCGCTACTGATCTGGACAAATTAAGACATCCCCTACGGTCCTCTCTATTAGCATTGGGAAACCACCAACGGCTTTTATAGAATATATTGCCTCAATGGGAAGAAACGGGTGAAAAAGACCATCAGCTGATCACAGATGCACTTGGTACAACTCAAACCAATGTTTCCTTGGCTCTTAGTTGTATCCAAGCCCAATTGTGGATGCAATCTATGACAGCCGCAATCATAAGGGAAGGTAAAGAAGGCACCTTGCCCACCGAAATTCGAAAAGTAATATGGGATAACGCAATTGAATTTGAGAAAAAATTTCAGTCCAGGTGGTATCTGGTTAATTTCACCTACGATCCCACTGAGAGCAAAGCCACAGCTTTTGTCTTAACGATACGCAATGCCTCCGTATACACCACATACCCAATCATCGCACTGGGGTTGAATCACCAAGGAGCTCTACTCTATCCAACACAGCACAGAGGTTGGGCACGACAAAATGAGACTAAATGGCAAACTGCTGATGTTGACGCATGCGTTTCACGAGACCAACAAGGATTCATTTGTGAGAGTAATACTCTCAAAGCACAAGACCTTTGTCTTGACACCAACCAGAATGTTTGTCACTTTGACACACATCCCGATGAAACCCCAGAGACTGTGCTTGACTATATTGGGAAAGGGTGCGTTAGCATGAGGTCTCCCTGTAGTCTTGTATTCAGAGATGACATAGTAATCACTCAAATCTTTGTGTTTGAACTTTACTAACACAAAGTTACGGGATGCGACTTCAATTATTAAGCTCCTGTTACGTCTTTTCAATTGCTACAACCTAATTATACGTTGATTCGAGATTGTTGCCTGCCCCTATCGGAATGAATCTCTCCCTGGTGAAGAAGCTGCTAAAACACAATGAATTGAAGCGACTCTTGAAAGAGGCCCAAGAAAATAGACAGACAACTTTGATTACCGTCCATCATCAGGTTGAAGAAATACACAAAGCGTTGGAAAGAGTGAAGAGAGGCGAAGGACATAGATGGGGAGATCCTCTTTTTGGATGGTCACCGACAGTTACAGGACTTTATAACAAGATGCTTCACTCTGTTGTTGTTTTACTAATACTCACTGTATTGTGCTTTGCTTAGACAATTGTTTTGCATGTTAGACTTTGGATTATGATGAAAAGTTTAAATCGCTTGATCACTCCGCGAGAAGGATTTCCACTTGATATCCCTCAGCACAAGAACACATGTGATCTTTCTTATCAGTGTTGAGTACGTCGACCTTGACTGACTGTAGACAAAGCTTTCCCTGCAGGCTCTTTGCGCGGGGGACCCATCTCCAGCCGTATGGCCATTTTTGTGCCTGGCGCGGCGCCAAGTGGGAAAGGGTGGTGTCGAGGCTGAAGGCAGCAGGAAAGCCCGCAGCCCCCAGGTCTGTGGGGCTACGCAAGCGGTTCCCAAAGAGCTTTAGAACAAGGCATAGTTTTCCCTGCTGGCTCTTTGGGCGTGGGACCCATCTCCAGCCATAGGCCATTTTTGTGCCTGGCGCGGCGACAAGTGGGAAAGGGTGGTTTTGAGGCTGAAGGCAGCAGGAAAGCCCGCAGCCCCCACGTCTGTGGGGCCAAGCAAGCGGTTCCCAAAGAGCTTTAGAACAAGGCATAGTTTTCCTGCTGGCTCTTTGCGCCTGGGACCCATCTCCAGCCATAGGCCATTTTTGTGCTTGATAGGGCGCCAAGTGGGAAAGGGTGGCTTTGAGGCTGAAGGCAGCAGGAAAGCCTGCAGCCCCCAGGTCTGTGGGGCTACGCAAGCAGTTCCCAAAGAGCTTTAGAACAAGGCATAGTTTTCCCTGCTGGCTCTTTGTTCGGGGGACCCATCTCCAGCCATAGGCCATTTTTGTGCCTGGCCCGGCGCCCAGTGGGAAAGGGTGGCTTTGAGGCTTGAAGGCAGCAGGAAAGCCCGCAGCCCCCAGGTCTGTGGGGCTACGCAAGCGGTTCCCAAAGACCTTTAGAACAAGGCATAGTTTTCCCTGCTGGCTCTCTGGGCGGGGGACCCATCTCCAGCCGTATGGCCATTTTTGAGCCTGGCGCGGGCGCCAAGTGGGAAAGGGTTGTGTCGAGGCTAAAGGCAGCAGGAAAGCCCGCAGCCCCCAGGTCTGTGGGCTACGCAAGCGGTTCCCAAAGAGCTTTAGAACAAGGCATAATTTTCCCTGCTGGCTCTTTGGGCGGGGGACCCATCTCCAGCCGTATGGCCATTTTTGTGCCTGGCGCAGCGCCAAGTGGGAAAGGGTGGTTTTGAGGCTGAAGGCAGCAGCAAAGCCTGCAGCCCCCAGGTCTGTGGGGCCAAGCAAGCGGTTCCCAAAGAGCTTTAGAACAAGGCATAGTTTTCCCTGCTGGCTCTTTGGGCGGGGGGACCCATCTCCAGCCGTATGGCCATTTTTGTGCCTGGCCGGGGGCCAAGTGGGAAAGGGTGGTTTTGAGGCTGAAGGCAGCAGGAAAGCCCGCAGCCCCCAGGTCTGTGGGGCTACGCAAGCGGTTCCCAAAGAGCTTTAGAACAAGGCATAGTTTTCCCTGCTGGCTCTCTGGGCGGGGGACCCATCTCCAGCCGTATGGCCATTATTGAGCCTGGCGCGGCGCCAGGTGGGAAAGGGTGGCTTTGAGGCTGAAGGCAGGAGCAAAGCCTGCAGCCCCCAGGTCTGTGGTGCTACGCAAGCGGTTCCCAAAGAGCTTTAGAACAAGGCATAGTTTTCCCAGCTGGCTCTTAGGGCATGGGACCCATCTCCAGCCATAGGCCATTTTTGAGCCTGGCGCGGCGCCAAGTGGGAAAGGGTGGCTTTGAGGCTGAAGGCAGCAGCAAAGCCTGCAGCTCCCAGGTCTGTGGGGCTACGCAAGCGGTTCCCAAAGAGCTTTAGAACAAGGCATATTTTTCCCTGCTGGCTCTTTGGGCGGGGGGACCCATCTCCAGCCGTATGGCCATTTTTTGTGCATGGCGCGGCGCCAAGTGGGAAAGGGTGGTGTCGAGGCTGAAGGCAGCAGGAAAGCCCGCAGCCCCCAGGTCTGTGGGGCTACGCAAGCAGTTCCCCAAAGAGCTTTAGAACAAGGCATAGTTTTCCCTGCTGGCTCTTTGGGTGGGGGACCCATCTCCAGACGTATGGCTATTTTGTGCCTGGCGCGGTGCGTAGTGGCATAGGGTGGTTTTGAGGCTGAAGGCAGCAGGAAAGCCCGCAGCCCCCACGTCTGTGGGCCCAAGCAAGCGGTTCCCAGAGAGCTTTAGAACAAGGCATAGTTTTCCCTGCTGGCTCTTTGGGCGGGGGACCAACTCCAGCCATATGGCCATTTTTGTGCCTGGCGCGGTGCGTAGTGGGAAAGGGTGGTTTTGAGGCTGAAGGCAGCAGGAAAGCCCGCAGCCCCCAGGTCTGTGGGGCCAAGCAAGCGGTTCCCAAAGAGCTTTAGAACAAGGCATAGTTTTCCCTGCTGGCTCTTTGGGCATGGGACCCAGCTCCAGCCATAGGCCATTTTTGTGCCTGGCGCGGGGCCAAGTGGGAAAGGGTGGCTTTGAGGCTGAAGGCAGCAGCAAAGCCCGCAGCCCCCAGGTCTGTGGGACTACGCAAGCGGTTCCCAAAGAGCTTTAGAACAAGGCATAGTTTTCCCTGCTGGCTCTTTGGGCGGGGGACACATCTCCAGCCGTATGGCCATTTTTGTGCCTGATAGGGCGCCAAGTGGGAAAGGGTGGTGTCGAGGCTGAAGGCAGCAGGAAAGCCCGCAGCCCCCAGGTCCTGTGGGGGCTACGCAAGCGGTTCCCAAAGAGCTTTAGAACAAGGCATAGTTTTCCCTGCTGGCTCTTTGGGCGGGGGACCCATCTCCAGCCGTATGGCCATTTTTTGTGCCTGATAGGGCGCCAAGTGGGAAAGGGTGGCTTTGAGGCTGAAGACAGCAGGAAAGCCTGCAGCCCCCACGTCTGTGGGCCCAAGCAAGCGGTTCCCAGAGAGCTTTAGAACAAGGCATAGTTTTCCCTGCTGGCTCTCTGGGCGGGGAGCCATCTCCAGCCGTATGGCCATTTTTGAGCCTGGCGCGGCGCCAGGTGGGAAAGGGTGGCTTTGAGGCTGAAGGCAGGAGCAAAGCCTGCAGCCCCCAGGTCTGTGGGGCTACGCAAGCGGTTCCCAAAGAGCTTTAGAACAAGGCATAGTTTTCCCCTGCTGGCTCTTAGGGCGGGGGACCCATCTCCAGCCGTATGGCCATTTTTTGAGCCTGGCGCGGCGCCAAGTGGGAAAGGGTGGTGTCGAGGCTGAAGGCAGCAGGAAAGCCCGCAGCCCCCAGGTGTGTGGGGCTACGCAAGCGGTTCCCAAAGAGCTTTAGAACAAGGCATAGTTTTCCCTGCTCGCTCTTTGGGCGGGGGACCCATCTCCAGCCGTATGGCCATTTTTGTGCCTGGCGAAGCCCCAAGAGGGAAAGGGTGGCTTTGAATCTGAAGGCAGCAGGAAAGCCCGCAGCCCCCAGGTCTGTGGGGCTATGCAAGCGGTTCCCAAAGACCTTAGAACAAGGCATAGTTTTCCCTGCTGGCTCTTTGGGCGGGGGACCCATCTCCAGCCGTATGGCCATTTTTGTGCCTGGCCCGGCGCCAAGTGGGAAAGGGTGGTGTTGAGGCTGAAGGCAGCAGCAAAGACTGCAGCCCCCAGGTCTGTGGGGCCAAGCAAGCGGTTCCCAAAGAGCTTTAGAACAAGGCATAGTTTTCCCTGCTGGCTCTTTGGGCGGGGGACCCATCTCCAGCCGTATGGCCATTTTTGTGCCTGGCACGGCGCCAAGTGGGAAAGGGTGGCTTTGAGGCTGAAGGCAGCAGCAAAGCCCGCAGCCCCCAGGTCTGTGGGGCTACGCAAGCGGTTCCCAAAGAGCTTTAGAACAAGGCATAGTTTTCCCTGCTGGCTCTTTGGGCGGGGGACCCATCTCCAGCCGTATGGCCATTTTTGTGCCTGGTCCGGCGCCAAGTGGGAAAGGGTGGCTTTGAGGCTGAAGGCAGCAGCAAAGCCTGCAGCCCCCAGGTCTGTGGGGCTACGCAAGCGGTTCCCAAAGAGCTTTAGAACAAGGCATAGTTTTCCCTGCTGGCTCTTTGGGCGGGGGACCCATCTCCAGCCGTATGGCCATTTTTGAGCCTGGAGCAGTGCCAAGTGGGAAAGGGTGGTTTTGAGGGTGAAGGCAGCAGGAAAGCCCGCAGCCCCCAGGTCTGTGGGGCTACGCAAGCGGTTCCCAAAGAGCTTTAGAACAAGGCATAGTTTTCCCTGCTGGCTCTTTGGGCGGGGGACCCATCTCCAACCGTATGGCCATTTTTGTGCCTGGCGCGGCGCCAAGTGGGAAAGGGTGGTGTCGAGGCTGAAGGCAGCAGGAAAGCCCGCAGCCCCCACGTCTGTGGGGCCAAGCAAGCGGTTCCCAAAGAGCTTTAGAACAAGGCATAGTTTTCCCTGCTGGCTCTTTGGGCATGGGACCCATCTCCACCCATAGGCCATTTTTGTGCTTGATAGGGCGCCAAGTGGGAAAGGGTGGCTTTGAGGCTGAAGGCAGCAGGAAAGCCTGCAGCCCCCAGGTCTGTGGGGCTACACAAGCAGTTCCCAAAGAGCTTTAGAACAAGGCATAGTTTTCCCTGCTGGCTCTTTGTTCGGGGGACCCATCTCAAGCCATAGGCCATTTTTGTGCCTGGCCCGGCGCCCAGTGGGAAAGGGTGGCTTTGAGGCTTGAAGGCAGCAGGAAAGCCCGCAGCCCCCAGGTCTGTGGGGCTACGCAAGCGGTTCCCAAAGAGCTTTAGAACAAGGCATAGTTTTCCCTGCTGGCTCTCTGGGCGGGGGACCCATCTCCAGCCGTATGGCCATTTTTGAGCCTGGCGCGGCGCCAAGTGGGAAAGGGTTGTGTCGAGGCTAAAGGCAGCAGGAAAGCCCGCAGCCCCCAGGTCTGTGGGGCTACGCAAGCGGTTCCCAAAGAGCTTTAGAACAAGGCATAATTTTCCCTGCTGGCTCTTTGGGCGGGGGACCCATCTCCAGCCGTATGGCCATTTTTGTGCCTGGCGCGGCGCCAAGTGGGAAAGGGTGGCTTTGAGGCTAAAGGCAGCAGCAAAGCCCGCAGCCCCCAGGTCTGTGGGGCTACGCAAGCGGTTCCCAAAGAGCTTTAGAACAAGGCATAGTTTTCCCTGCTGGCTCTTTGGGCGGGGGACCCATCTCCAGCCGTATGGCCATTTTTGTGCCTGGCCCGGCGCCAAGTGGGAAAGGGTGGTGTCGAGGCTGAAGGCAGCAGGAAAGCCCGCAGCCCCCAGGTCTGTGGGGCTACGCAAGCGGTTCCCAAAGAGCTTTAGAACAAGGCATAGTTTTCCCTGCTGGCTCTTTGGGCGGGGGACCCATCTCCAGACGTATGGCTATTTTTGTGCCTGGCGCGGTGCGTAGTGGCATAGGGTGGTTTTGAGGCTGAAGGCAGCAGGAAAGCCCGCAGCCCCCAGGTCTGTGGGCCCAAGCAAGCGGTTCCCAAAGAGCTTTAGAACAAGGCATAGTTTTCCCTGCTGGCTCTTTGGGCATGGGACCCATCTCCAGCCATAGGCCATTTTTGTGCCTGATAGGGCACCAAGTGGGAAAGGGTGGCTTTGAGGCTGAAGACAGCAGGAAAGCCTGCAGCTCCCAGGTCTGTGGGGCTATGCAAGCGGTTCCCAAAGAGCTTTAGAACAAGGCATATTTTTCCCTGCTGGCTCTTTGGGCGGGGGACCCATCTCCAGCCGTATGGCCATTTTTGTGCCTGGCGCGGCGCCAAGTGGGAAAGGGTGGTGTCGAGGCTGAAGGCAGCAGGAAAGCCCGCAGCCCCCAGGTCTGTGGGGCTACGCAAGCGGTTCCCAAAGAGCTTTAGAACAAGGCATAGTTTTCCCTGCTGGCTCTTTGGGTGGGGGACCCATCTCCAGACGTATGGCTATTTTTGTGCCTGGCGCGGTGCGTAGTGGCATAGGGTGGTTTTGAGGCTGAAGGCAGCAGGAAAGCCCGCAGCCCCAACGTCTGTGGGCCCAAGCAAGCGGTTCCCAGAGAGCTTTAGAACAAGGCATAGTTTTCCCTGCTGGCTCTTTGGGCGGGGGACCAACTCCAGCCATATGGCCATTTTTGTGCCTGGCGCGGTGCGTAGTGGGAAAGGGTGGTTTTGAGGCTGAAGGCAGCAGGAAAGCCCGCAGCCCCCAGGTCTGTGGGGCCAAGCAAGCGGTTCCCAAAGAGCTTTAGAACAAGGCATAGTTTTCCCTGCTGGCTCTTTGGGCATGGGACCCAGCTCCAGCCATAGGCCATTTTTGTGCCTGGCGCGGCGCCAAGTGGGAAAGGGTGGCTTTGAGGCTGAAGGCAGCAGCAAAGCCCGCAGCCCCCAGGTCTGTGGGGCTACGCAAGCGGTTCCCAAAGAGCTTTAGAACAAGGCATAGTTTTCCCTGCTGGCTCTTTGGGCGGGGGACACATCTCCAGCCGTATGGCCATTTTTGTGCCTGATAGGGCGCCAAGTGGGAAAGGGTGGTGTCGAGGCTGAAGGCAGCAGGAAAGCCCGCAGCCCCCACGTCTGTGGGCCCAAGCAAGCGGTTCCCAAAGAGCTTTAGAACAAGGCATAGTTTTCCCTGCTGGCTCTTTGGGCGGGGGACCCATCTCCAGCCGTATGGCCATTTTTGTGCCTGATAGGGCGCCAAGTGGGAAAGGGTGGCTTTGAGGCTGAAGACAGCAGGAAAGCCTGCAGCCCCCACGTCTGTGGGCCCAAGCAAGCGGTTCCCAGAGAGCTTTAGAACAAGGCATAGTTTTCCCTGCTGGCTCTCTGGGCGGGGACCCATCTCCAGCCGTATGGCCATTTTTGAGCCTGGCGCGGCGCCAGGTGGGAAAGGGTGGCTTTGAGGCTGAAGGCAGGAGCAAAGCCTGCAGCCCCCAGGTCTGTGGGGCTACGCAAGCGGTTCCCAAAGAGCTTTAGAACAAGGCATAGTTTTCCCTGCTGGCTCTTAGGGCGGGGGACCCATCTCCAGCCGTATGGCCATTTTTGAGCCTGGCGCGGCGCCAAGTGGGAAAGGGTGGTGTCGAGGCTGAAGGCAGCAGGAAAGCCCGCAGCCCCCAGGTGTGTGGGGCTACGCAAGCGGTTCCCAAAGAGCTTTAGAACAAGGCATAGTTTTCCCTGCTCGCTCTTTGGGCGGGGGACCCATCTCCAGCCGTATGGCCATTTTTGTGCCTGGCGAAGCCCCAAGAGGGAAAGGGTGGCTTTGAATCTGAAGGCAGCAGGAAAGCCCGCAGCCCCCAGGTCTGTGGGGCTATGCAAGCGGTTCCCAAAGACCTTAGAACAAGGCATAGTTTTCCCTGCTGGCTCTTTTGGCAGGGGACCCATCTCCAGCCGTATGGCCATTTTTGTGCCTGGCCCGGCGCCAAGTGGGAAAGGGTGGTGTTGAGGCAGAAGGCAGCAGCAAAGACTGCAGCCCCCAGGTCTGTGGGGCCAAGCAAGCGGTTCCCAAAGAGCTTTAGAACAAGGCATAGTTTTCCCTGCTGGCTCTTTGGGCGGGGGACCCATCTCCAGCCGTATGGCCATTTTTGTGCCTGGCACGGCGCCAAGTGGGAAAGGGTGGCTTTGAGGCTGAAGGCAGCAGCAAAGCCCGCAGCCCCCAGGTCTGTGGGGCTACGCAAGCGGTTCCCAAAGAGCTTTAGAACAAGGCATAGTTTTCCCTGCTGGCTCTTTGGGCGGGGGACCCATCTCCAGCCGTATGGCCATTTTTGTGCCTGGTCCGGCGCCAAGTGGGAAAGGGTGGCTTTGAGGCTGAAGGCAGCAGCAAAGCCTGCAGCCCCCAGGTCTGTGGGGCTACGCAAGCGGTTCCCAAAGAGCTTTAGAACAAGGCATAGTTTTCCCTGCTGGCTCTTTGGGCGGGGGACCCATCTCCAGCCGTATGGCCATTTTTGAGCCTGGAGCAGTGCCAAGTGGGAAAGGGTGGTTTTGAGGGTGAAGGCAGCAGGAAAGCCCGCAGCCCCCAGGTCTGTGGGGCTACGCAAGCGGTTCCCAAAGAGCTTTAGAACAAGGCATAGTTTTCCCTGCTGGCTCTTTGGGCGGGGGACCCATCTCCAACCGTATGGCCATTTTTGTGCCTGGCGCGGCGCCAAGTGGGAAAGGGTGGTGTCGAGGCTGAAGGCAGCAGGAAAGCCCGCAGCCCCCACGTCTGTGGGGCCAAGCAAGCGGTTCCCAAAGAGCTTTAGAACAAGGCATAGTTTTCCCTGCTGGCTCTTTGGGCATGGGACCCATCTCCACCCATAGGCCATTTTTGTGCTTGATAGGGCGCCAAGTGGGAAAGGGTGGCTTTGAGGCTGAAGGCAGCAGGAAAGCCTGCAGCCCCCAGGTCTGTGGGGCTACACAAGCAGTTCCCAAAGAGCTTTAGAACAAGGCATAGTTTTCCCTGCTGGCTCTTTGTTCGGGGGACCCATCTCAAGCCATAGGCCATTTTTGTGCCTGGCCCGGCGCCAAGTGGGAAAGGGTGGCTTTGAGGCTTGAAGGCAGCAGGAAAGCCCGCAGCCCCCAGGTCTGTGGGGCTACGCAAGCGGTTCCCAAAGAGCTTTAGAACAAGGCATAGTTTTCCCTGCTGGCTCTCTGGGCGGGGGACCCATCTCCAGCCGTATGGCCATTTTTGAGCCTGGCGCGGCGCCAAGTGGGAAAGGGTTGTGTCGAGGCTAAAGGCAGCAGGAAAGCCCGCAGCCCCCAGGTCTGTGGGGCTACGCAAGCGGTTCCCAAAGAGCTTTAGAACAAGGCATAATTTTCCCTGCTGGCTCTTTGGGCGGGGGACCCATCTCCAGCCGTATGGCCATTTTTGTGCCTGGCGCGGCGCCAAGTGGGAAAGGGTGGCTTTGAGGCTGAAGGCAGCAGCAAAGCCCGCAGCCCCCAGGTCTGTGGGGCTACGCAAGCGGTTCCCAAAGAGCTTTAGAACAAGGCATAGTTTTCCCTGCTGGCTCTTTGGGCGGGGGACACATCTCCAGCCGTATGGCCATTTTTGTGCCTGATAGGGCGCCAAGTGGGAAAGGGTGGTGTCGAGGCTGAAGGCAGCAGCAAAGCCCGCAGCCCCCAGGTCTGTGGGGCTACGCAAGCGGTTCCCAAAGAGCTTTAGAACAAGGCATAGTTTTCCCTGCTGGCTCTTTGGGCGGGGGACCCATCTCCAGCCGTATGGCCATTTTTGTGCCTGATAGGGCGCCAAGTGGGAAAGGGTGGCTTTGAGGCTGAAGGCAGCAGCAAAGACTGCAGCCCCCAGGTCTGTGGGGCCAAGCAAGCGGTTCCCAAAGAGCTTTAGAACAAGGCATAGTTTTCCCTGCTGGCTCTTTGGGCGGGGGACCCATCTCCAGCCGTATGGCCATTTTTGTTCCTGGCACGGCGCCAAGTGGGAAAGGGTGGCTTTGAGGCTGAAGGCAGCAGCAAAGCCCGCAGCCCCCAGGTCTGTGGGGCTACGCAAGCGGTTCCCAAAGAGCTTTAGAACAAGGCATAGTTTTCCCTGCTGGCTCTTTGGGCGGGGGACCCATCTCCAGCCGTATGGCCATTTTTGTGCCTGGCGCGGCGCCAAGTGGGAAAGGGTGGTGTCGAGGCTGAAGGCAGCAGCAAAGCCCGCAGCCCCCACGTCTGTGGGGCCAAGCAAGCGGTTCCCAAAGAGCTTTAGAACAAGGCATAGTTTTCCCTGCTGGCTCTTTGGGCCTGGGACCCATCTCCAGCCATAGGCCATTTTTGTGCTTGATAGGGCGCCAAGTGGGAAAGGGTGGCTTTGAGGCTGAAGGCAGCAGGAAAGCCTGCAGCCCCCAGGTCTGTGGGGCTACGCAAGCAGTTCCCAAAGAGCTTTAGAACAAGGCATAGTTTTCCCTGCTGGCTCTTTGTTCGGGGGACCCATCTCCAGCCGTATGGCCATTTTTGTGCCTGGCGCAGCGCCAAGTGGGAAAGGGTGGTTTTGAGGCTGAAGGCAGCAGCAAAGCCTGCAGCCCCCAGGTCTGTGGGGCTACGCAAGCGGTTCCCAAAGAGCTTTAGAACAAGGCATAGTTTTCCCTGCTGGCTCTTTGGGCGGGGGACCCATCTCCAGCCGTATGGCCATTTTTGTGCCTGGCCGGGGGCCAAGTGGGAAAGGGTGGTTTTGAGGCTGAAGGCAGCAGGAAAGCCCGCAGCCCCCAGGTCTGTGCGGCTACGCAAGCGGTTCCCAAAGAGCTTTAGAACAAGGCATAGTTTTCCCTGCTGGCTCTTTGGGCATGGGACCCATCTCCAGCCATAGGCCATTTTTGTGCTTGATAGGGCGCCAAGTGGGAAAGGGTTGATTTGAGGCTGAAGACAGCAGGAAAGCCCGCAGCCCCCAGGTCTGTGGGGCTACGCAAGCGGTTCCCAAAGAGCTTTAGAACAAGGCATAGTTTTCCCTGCTGGCTCTCTGGGCGGGGGACCCATCTCCAGCCGTATGGCCATTTTTGAGCCTGGCGCGGCGCCAGGTGGGAAAGGGTGGCTTTGAGGCTGAAGGCAGCAGCAAAGCCTGCAGCCCCCAGGTCTGTGCGGCTACGCAAGCGGTTCCCAAAGAGCTTTAGAACAAGGCATAGTTTTCCCTGCTGGCTCTTAGGGCATGGGACCCATCTCCAGCCATAGGCCATTTTTGTGCCTGGCGCGAAGCCAAGTGGGAAAGGGTGCTGTCGAGGCTGAAGGCAGCAGGAAAGCCCGCAGCCCCAAGGTCTGTGGGGCTACGCAAGCGGTTCCCAAAGAGCTTTAGAACAAGGCATAGTTTTCCCTGCTGGCTCTTTGGGCGGGGGACCCATCTCCAGCCGTATGGCCATTTTTGTGCCTGGCCCGGCGCAAAGTGGGAAAGGGTGGCTTTGAGGCTGAAGGCAGCAGGAAAGCCCGCAGCCCCCAGGTCTGTGCGGCTACGCAAGCGGTTCCCAAAGAGCTTTAGAACAAGGCATAGTTTTCCCTGCTGGCTCTTTGGGCGGGGGACCCATCTCCAGCCATACGGCCATTTTTGTGCCTGGCGCGGCGCCAAGAGGGAAAGGGTGGTGTCGAGGCTAAAGGCAGCAGGAAAGCCCGCAGCCCCCAGGTCTGTGGGGCTACGCAAGCGGTTCCCAAAGAGCTTTAGAACAAGGCATAGTTTTCCCTGCTGGCTCTTTGGGCATGGGACCCATCTCCACCCGTATGGCCATTTTTGTGCCTGATAGGGCGCCAAGTGGGAAAGGGTGGCTTTGAGGCTGAAGACAGCAGGAAAGCCTGCAGCCCCCAGGTCTGTGGGGCTACGCAAGCGGTTCCCAAAGAGCTTTAGAACAAGGCATAGTTTTCCCTGCTGGCTCTTTGGGTGGGGGACCCATCTCCAGCCGTATGGCTATTTTTGTGCCTGACGCGGTGCGTAGTGGCATAGGGTGGTTTTGAGGCTGAAGGCAGCAGGAAAGCCCGCAGCCGCCACGTCTGTGGGGCCAAGCAAGCGGTTCCCAAAGAGCTTTAGAACAAGGCATAGTTTTCCCAGCTGGCTCTTTGGGCGGGGGACCCATCTCCAGCCGTATGGCCATTTTTGTGCCTGGCGCGGTGCGTAGTGGGAAAGGGTGGTTTTGAGGCTGAAGGCAGCAGGAAAGCCCGCAGCCCCCAGGTCTGTGGGGCTACGCAAGCGGTTCCCAAAGAGCTTTAGAACAAGGCAGAGTTTTCCCTGCTGGCTCTTTGGGCGGGGGACCCATCTCCAGCCGTATGGCCATTTTTGTGCCTGGCGCGGCGCCAAGTGGGTAAGGGTGGTGTCGAGTCTGAAGGCAGCAGCAAAGCCCGCAGCCCCCACGTCTGTGGGGCCAAGCAAGCGGTTCCCAAAGAGCTTTAGAACAAGGCATAGTTTTCCCTGCTGGCTCTTTGGGCGGGGGACCCATCTCCAGACGTATGGCTATTTTTGTGCCTGGCGCGGTGCGTAGTGGCATAGGGTGGTTTTGAGCCTGAAGGCAGCAGGAAAGCCCGCAGCCCCCAGGTCTGTGGGCCCAAGCAAGCGGTTCCCAGAGAGCTTTAGAACAAGGCATAGTTTTCCCTGCTGGCTCTTTGGGCATGGGACCCATCTCCACCCATAGGCCATTTTTGTGCTTGATAGGGCGCCAAGTGGGAAAGGGTGGCTTTGAGGCTGAAGGCAGCAGGAAAGCCTGCAGCCCCCAGGTCTGTGGGGCTACACAAGCAGTTCCCAAAGAGCTTTAGAACAAGGCATAGTTTTCCCTGCTCGCTCTTAGGGCGGGGGACCCATCTCCAGCCATAGGCCATTTTTGTGCCTGGCCCGGCGCCCAGTGGGAAAGGGTGGCTTTGAGGCTTGAAGGCAGCAGGAAAGCCCGCAGCCCCCAGGTCTGTGGGGCTACGCAAGCGGTTCCCAAAGAGCTTTAGAACAAGGCATAGTTTTCCCTGCTGGCTCTTTGGGTGGGGGACCCATCTCCAGACGTATGGCTATTTTTGTGCCTGGCGCGGTGCGTAGTGGCATAGGGTGGTTTTGAGGCTGAAGGCAGCAGGAAAGCCTGCAGCCCCCACGTCTGTGGGCCCAAGCAAGCGGTTCCCAGAGAGCTTTAGAACAAGGCATAGTTTTCCCTGCTGGCTCTTTGGGCGGGGGACCAACTCCAGCCATATGGCCATTTTTGTGCCTGGCGCGGTGCGTAGTGGGAAAGGGTGGTTTTGAGGCTGAAGGCAGCAGGAAAGCCCGCAGCCCCCAGGTCTGTGGGGCCAAGCAAGCGGTTCCCAAAGAGCTTTAGAACAAGGCATAGTTTTCCCTGCTGGCTCTTTGGGCATGGGACCCAGCTCCAGCCATAGGCCATTTTTGTGCCTGGCGCGGCGCCAAGTGGGAAAGGGTGGCTTTGAGGCTGAAGGCAGCAGGAAAGCCTGCAGCCCCCAGGTCTGTGGGGCTACGCAAGCAGTTCCCAAAGAGCTTTAGAACAAGGCATAGTTTTCCCTGCTGGCTCTTTGTTCGGGGGACCCATCTCCAGCCGTATGGCCATTTTTGTGCCTGGCGCAGCGCCAAGTGGGAAAGGGTGGTTTTGAGGCTGAAGGCAGCAGCAAAGCCTGCAGCCCCCAGGTCTGTGGGGCTACGCAAGCGGTTCCCAAAGAGCTTTAGAACAAGGCATAGTTTTCCCTGCTGGCTCTTTGGGCGGGGGACCCATCTCCAGCCGTATGGCCATTTTTGTGCCTGGCCGGGGGCCAAGTGGGAAAGGGTGGTTTTGAGGCTGAAGGCAGCAGGAAAGCCCGCAGCCCCCAGGTCTGTGCGGCTACGCAAGCGGTTCCCAAAGAGCTTTAGAACAAGGCATAGTTTTCCCTGCTGGCTCTTTGGGCATGGGACCCATCTCCAGCCATAGGCCATTTTTGTGCTTGATAGGGCGCCAAGTGGGAAAGGGTTGATTTGAGGCTGAAGACAGCAGGAAAGCCCGCAGCCCCCAGGTCTGTGGGGCTACGCAAGCGGTTCCCAAAGAGCTTTAGAACAAGGCATAGTTTTCCCTGCTGGCTCTCTGGGCGGGGGACCCATCTCCAGCCGTATGGCCATTTTTGAGCCTGGCGCGGCGCCAGGTGGGAAAGGGTGGCTTTGAGGCTGAAGGCAGCAGCAAAGCCTGCAGCCCCCAGGTCTGTGCGGCTACGCAAGCGGTTCCCAAAGAGCTTTAGAACAAGGCATAGTTTTCCCTGCTGGCTCTTAGGGCATGGGACCCATCTCCAGCCATAGGCCATTTTTGTGCCTGGCGCGAAGCCAAGTGGGAAAGGGTGCTGTCGAGGCTGAAGGCAGCAGGAAAGCCCGCAGCCCCAAGGTCTGTGGGGCTACGCAAGCGGTTCCCAAAGAGCTTTAGAACAAGGCATAGTTTTCCCTGCTGGCTCTTTGGGCGGGGGACCCATCTCCAGCCGTATGGCCATTTTTGTGCCTGGCCCGGCGCAAAGTGGGAAAGGGTGGCTTTGAGGCTGAAGGCAGCAGGAAAGCCCGCAGCCCCCAGGTCTGTGCGGCTACGCAAGCGGTTCCCAAAGAGCTTTAGAACAAGGCATAGTTTTCCCTGCTGGCTCTTTGGGCGGGGGACCCATCTCCAGCCATACGGCCATTTTTGTGCCTGGCGCGGCGCCAAGAGGGAAAGGGTGGTGTCGAGGCTAAAGGCAGCAGGAAAGCCCGCAGCCCCCAGGTCTGTGGGGCTACGCAAGCGGTTCCCAAAGAGCTTTAGAACAAGGCATAGTTTTCCCTGCTGGCTCTTTGGGCATGGGACCCATCTCCACCCGTATGGCCATTTTTGTGCCTGATAGGGCGCCAAGTGGGAAAGGGTGGCTTTGAGGCTGAAGACAGCAGGAAAGCCTGCAGCCCCCAGGTCTGTGGGGCTACGCAAGCGGTTCCCAAAGAGCTTTAGAACAAGGCATAGTTTTCCCTGCTGGCTCTTTGGGTGGGGGACCCATCTCCAGCCGTATGGCTATTTTTGTGCCTGACGCGGTGCGTAGTGGCATAGGGTGGTTTTGAGGCTGAAGGCAGCAGGAAAGCCCGCAGCCGCCACGTCTGTGGGGCCAAGCAAGCGGTTCCCAAAGAGCTTTAGAACAAGGCATAGTTTTCCCAGCTGGCTCTTTGGGCGGGGGACCCATCTCCAGCCGTATGGCCATTTTTGTGCCTGGCGCGGTGCGTAGTGGGAAAGGGTGGTTTTGAGGCTGAAGGCAGCAGGAAAGCCCGCAGCCCCCAGGTCTGTGGGGCTACGCAAGCGGTTCCCAAAGAGCTTTAGAACAAGGCAGAGTTTTCCCTGCTGGCTCTTTGGGCGGGGGACCCATCTCCAGCCGTATGGCCATTTTTGTGCCTGGCGCGGCGCCAAGTGGGTAAGGGTGGTGTCGAGTCTGAAGGCAGCAGCAAAGCCCGCAGCCCCCACGTCTGTGGGGCCAAGCAAGCGGTTCCCAAAGAGCTTTAGAACAAGGCATAGTTTTCCCTGCTGGCTCTTTGGGCGGGGGACCCATCTCCAGACGTATGGCTATTTTTGTGCCTGGCGCGGTGCGTAGTGGCATAGGGTGGTTTTGAGTCTGAAGGCAGCAGGAAAGCCCGCAGCCCCCAGGTCTGTGGGCCCAAGCAAGCGGTTCCCAGAGAGCTTTAGAACAAGGCATAGTTTTCCCTGCTGGCTCTTTGGGCGGGGGACCCATCTCCAGCCGTATGGCCATTTTTGTGCCTGGCGAAGCCCCAAGAGGGAAAGGGTGGCTTTGAATCTGAAGGCAGCAGGAAAGCCCGCAGCCCCCAGGTCTGTGGGGCTACGCAAGCGGTTCCCAAAGAGCTTTAGAACAAGGCATAGTTTTCCCTGCTGGCTCTTTTGGCAGGGGACCCATCTCCAGCCGTATGGCCATTTTTGTCCCTGGCCCGGCGCCAAGTGGGAAAGGGTGGTGTTGAGGCTGAAGGCAGCAGCAAAGACTGCAGCCCCCAGGTCTGTGGGGCCAAGCAAGCGGTTCCCAAAGAGCTTTAGAACAAGGCATAGTTTTCCCAGCTGGCTCTTTGGGCGGGGGACCCATCTCCAGCCGTATGGCCATTTTTGTGCCTGGCACGGCGCCAAGTGGGAAAGGGTGGCTTTGAGGCTGAAGGCAGCAGCAAAGCCCGCAGCCCCCAGGTCTGTGGGGCTACGCAAGCGGTTCCCAAAGAGCTTTAGAACAAGACATAGTTTTCCCTGCTGGCTCTTTGGGCGGGGGACCCATCTCCAGCCGTATGGCCATTTTTGTGCCTGGCCCGGCGCCAAGTGGGAAAGGGTGGCTTTGAGGCTGAAGGCAGCAGCAAAGCCTGCAGCCCCCAGGTCTGTGGGGCTACGCAAGCGGTTCCCAAAGAGCTTTAGAACAAGGCATAGTTTTCCCTGCTGGCTCTCTGGGCGGGGGACCCATCTGCAGCCGTATGGCCATTTTTGTGCCTGGAGCAGTGCCAAGTGGGAAAGGGTGGTTTTGAGGCTGAAGGCAGCAGGAAAGCCCGCAGCCCCCAGGTCTGTGGGGCTACGCAAGCGGTTCCCAAAGAGCTTTAGAACAAGGCATAGTTTTCCCTGCTGGCTCTTTGGGCGGGGGACCCATCTCCAACCGTATGGCCATTTTTGTGCCTGGCGCGGCGCCAAGTGGGAAAGGGTGGTTTTGAGGCTGAAGGCAGCAGGAAAGCCCGCAGCCCCCACGTCTGTGGGGCCAAGCAAGCGGTTCCCAAAGAGCTTTAGAACAAGGCATAGTTTTCCCTGCTGGCTCTTTGGGCGGGGGACCCATCTCCACCCATAGGCCATTTTTGTGCTTGATAGGGCGCCAAGTGGGAAAGGGTGGCTTTGAGGCTGAAGGCAGCAGGAAAGCCTGCAGCCCCCAGGTCTGTGGGGCTACACAAGCGGTTCCCAAAGAGCTTTAGAACAAGGCATAGTTTTCCCTGCTGGCTCTCTGGGCGGGGGACCCATCTCCAGCCGTATGGCCATTTTTGAGCCTGGCGCGGCGCCAAGTGGGAAAGGGTTGTGTCGAGGCTAAAGGCAGCAGGAAAGCCCGCAGCCCCCAGGTCTGTGGGGCTACGCAAGCGGTTCCCAAAGAGCTTTAGAACAAGGCATAATTTTCCCTGCTGGCTCTTGGGCGGGGGACCCATCTCCAGCCGTATGGCCATTTTTGTGCCTGGCGCGGCGCCAAGTGGGAAAGGGTGGCTTTGAGGCTGAAGGCAGCAGCAAAGCCCGCAGCCCCCAGGTCTGTGGGGCTACGCAAGCGGTTCCCAAAGAGCTTTAGAACAAGGCATAGTTTTCCCTGCTGGCTCTTTGGGCGGGGGACACATCTCCAGCCGTATGGCCATTTTTGTGCCTGATAGGGCGCCAAGTGGGAAAGGGTGGTGTCGAGGCTGAAGGCAGCAGGAAAGCCCGCAGCCCCCAGGTCTGTGCGGCTACGCAAGCGGTTCCCAAAGAGCTTTAGAACAAGGCATAGTTTTCCCTGCTGGCTCTTTGGGCGGGGGACCCATCTCCAGCCGTATGGCCATTTTTGTGCCTGATAGGGCGCCAAGTGGGAAAGGGTGGCTTTGAGGCTGAAGACAGCAGGAAAGCCTGCAGCCCCCAGGTCTGTGGGGCTATGCAAGCGGTTCCCAAAGAGCTTTAGAACAAGGCATAGTTTTCCCTGCTGGCTCTTTGGGCGGGGGACCCATCTCCAGCCGTATGGCCATTTTTGTGCCTGGCGCGGCGCCAAGTGGGAAAGGGTGGTGTCGAGGCTGAAGGCAGCAGGAAAGCCCGCAGTCCCCAGGTCTGTGGGGCTACGCAAGCGGTTCCCAAAGAGCTTTAGAACAAGGCATAGTTTTCCCTGCTGGCTCTCTGGGCGGGGACCCATCTCCAGCCGTATGGCCATTTTTGAGCCTGGCGCGGCGCCAGGTGGGAAAGGGTGGCTTTGAGGCTGAAGGCAGGAGCAAAGCCTGCAGCCCCCAGGTCTGTGGGGCTACGCAAGCGGTTCCCAAAGAGCTTTAGAACAAGGCATAGTTTTCCCTGCTGTCTCTTAGGGCGGGGGACCCATCTCCAGCCGTATGGCCATTTTTGAGCCTGGCGCGGCGCCAAGTGGGAAAGGGTGGTGTCGAGGCTGAAGGCAGCAGGAAAGCCCGCAGCCCCCAGGTCTGTGGGGCTACGCAAGCGGTTCCCAAAGAGCTTTAGAACAAGGCATAGTTTTCCCTGCTCGCTCTTTGGGCGGGGGACCCATCTCCAGCCGTATGGCCATTTTTGTGCCTGGCGAAGCCCCAAGAGGGAAAGGGTGGCTTTGAATCTGAAGGCAGCAGGAAAGCCCGCAGCCCCCAGGTCTGTGGGGCTACGCAAGCGGTTCCCAAAGAGCTTTAGAACAAGGCATAGTTTTCCCTGCTGGCTCTTTGGGCGGGGGACCCATCTCCAGCCGTATGGCCATTTTTGTCCCTGGCCCGGCGCCAAGTGGGAAAGGGTGGTGTCGAGGCTGAAGGCAGCAGCAAAGACTGCAGCCCCCAGGTCTGTGGGGCCAAGCAAGCGGTTCCCAAAGAGCTTTAGAACAAGGCATAGTTTTCCCTGCTGGCTCTTTGGGCGGCGGACCCATCTCCAGCCGTATGGCCATTTTTGTGCCTGGCACGGCGCCAAGTGGGAAAGGGTGGCTTTGAGGCTGAAGGCAGCAGGAAAGCCCGCAGCCCCCAGGTCTGTGGGGCTACGCAAGCGGTTCCCAAAGAGCTTTAGAACAAGGCATAGTTTTCCCTGCTGGCTCTTTGGGCGGGGGACCCATCTCCAGCCGTATGGCCATTTTTGTGCCTGGCGCGGCGCCAAGTGGGAAAGGGTGGTGTCGATCCTGAAGGCAGCAGGAAAGCCCGCAGCCCCCACGTCTGTGGGGCCAAGCAAGCGGTTCCCAAAGAGCTTTAGAACAAGGCATAGTTTTCCCTGCTGGCTCTTTGGGCCTGGGACCCATCTCCAGCCATAGGCCATTTTTGTGCTTGGTAGGGCGCCAAGTGGGAAAGGGTGGCTTTGAGGCTGAAGGCAGCAGGAAAGCCTGCAGCCCCCAGGTCTGTGGGGCTACGCAAGCAGTTCCCAAAGAGCTTTAGAACAAGGCATAGTTTTCCCTGCTGGCTCTTTGTTCGGGGGACCCATCTCCAGCCATAGGCCATTTTTGTGCCTGGCCCGGCGCCCAGTGGGAAAGGGTGGCTTTGAGGCTTGAAGGCAGCAGGAAAGCCCGCAGCCCCCAGGTCTGTGGGGCTACGCAAGCGGTTCCCAAAGAGCTTTAGAACAAGGCATAGTTTTCCCTGCTGGCTCTTTGGGCGGGGGACCCATCTCCAGCCGTATGGCCATTTTTGAGCCTGGCGCGGCGCCAAGTGGGAAAGGGTTGTGTCGAGGCTAAAGGCAGCAGGAAAGCCCGCAGCCCCCAGGTCTGTGGGGCTACGCAAGCGGTTCCCAAAGAGCTTTAGAACAAGGCATAATTTTCCCTGCTGGCTCTTTGGGCGGGGGACCCATCTCCAGCCGTATGGCCATTTTTGTGCCTGGCGCAGCGCCAAGTGGGAAAGGGTGGTTTTGAGGCTGAAGGCAGCAGGAAAGCCCGCAGCCCCCAGGTCTGTGCGGCTACGCAAGCGGTTCCCAAAGAGCTTTAGAACAAGGCATAGTTTTCCCTGCTGGCTCTTTGGGCATGGGACCCATCTCCAGCCATAGGCCATTTTTGTGCTTGATAGGGCGCCAAGTGGGAAAGGCTTGCTTTGAGGCTGAAGACAGCAGGAAAGCCCGCAGCCCCCAGGTCTGTGGGGCTACGCAAGCGGTTCCCAAAGAGCTTTAGAACAAGGCATAGTTTTCCCTGCTGGCTCTCTGGGCGGGGACCCATCTCCAGCCGTATGGCCATTTTTGAGCCTGGCGCGGCGCCAGGTGGGAAAGGGTGGCTTTGAGGCTGAAGGCAGGAGCAAAGCCTGCAGCCCCCAGGTCTGTGGGGCTACGCAAGCGGTTCCCAAAGAGCTTTAGAACAAGGCATAGTTTTCCCTGCTGGCTCTTAGGGCGGGGGACCCATCTCCAGCCGTATGGCCATTTTTGAGCCTGGCGCGGCGCCAAGTGGGAAAGGGTGGTGTCGAGGCTGAAGGCAGCAGGAAAGCCCGCAGCCCCCAGGTCTGTGGGGCTACGCAAGCGGTTCCCAAAGAGCTTTAGAACAAGGCATAGTTTTCCCTGCTCGCTCTTTGGGCGGGGGACCCATCTCCAGCCGTATGGCCATTTTTGTGCCTGGCGAAGCCCCAAGAGGGAAAGGGTGGCTTTGAATCTGAAGGCAGCAGGAAAGCCCGCAGCCCCCAGGTCTGTGGGGCTACGCAAGCGGTTCCCAAAGAGCTTTAGAACAAGGCATAGTTTTCCCTGCTGGCTCTTTGGGCGGGGGACCCATCTCCAGCCGTATGGCCATTTTTGTCCCTGGCCCGGCGCCAAGTGGGAAAGGGTGGTGTCGAGGCTGAAGGCAGCAGCAAAGACTGCAGCCCCCAGGTCTGTGGGGCCAAGCAAGCGGTTCCCAAAGAGCTTTAGAACAAGGCATAGTTTTCCCTGCTGGCTCTTTGGGCGGCGGACCCATCTCCAGCCGTATGGCCATTTTTGTGCCTGGCACGGCGCCAAGTGGGAAAGGGTGGCTTTGAGGCTGAAGGCAGCAGCAAAGCCCGCAGCCCCCAGGTCTGTGGGGCTACGCAAGCGGTTCCCAAAGAGCTTTAGAACAAGGCATAGTTTTCCCTGCTGGCTCTTTGGGCGGGGGACCCATCTCCAGCCGTATGGCCATTTTTGTGCCTGGCGCGGCGCCAAGTGGGAAAGGGTGGTGTCGAGGCTGAAGGCAGCAGGAAAGCCCGCAGCCCCCACGTCTGTGGGGCCAAGCAAGCGGTTCCCAAAGAGCTTTAGAACAAGGCATAGTTTTCCCTGCTGGCTCTTTGGGCCTGGGACCCATCTCCAGCCATAGGCCATTTTTGTGCTTGGTAGGGCGCCAAGTGGGAAAGGGTGGCTTTGAGGTGAAGGCAGCAGGAAAGCCTGCAGCCCCCAGGTCTGTGGGGCTACGCAAGCAGCTCCCAAAGAGCTTTAGAACAAGGCATAGTTTTCCCTGCTGGCTCTTTGGGCGGGGGACCCATCTCCAGCCATAGGCCATTTTTGTGCCTGGCCCGGCGCCCAGTGGGAAAGGGTGGCTTTGAGGCTTGAAGGCAGCAGGAAAGCCCGCAGCCCCCAGGTCTGTGGGGCTACGCAAGCGGTTCCCAAAGAGCTTTAGAACAAGGTATAGTTTTCCCTGCTGGCTCTTTGGGCGGGGGACCCATCTCCAGCCGTATGGCCATTTTTGAGCCTGGCGCGGCGCCAAGTGGGAAAGGGTTGTGTCGAGGCTAAAGGCAGCAGGAAAGCCCGCAGCCCCCAGGTCTGTGGGGCTACGCAAGCGGTTCCCAAAGAGCTTTAGAACAAGGCATAATTTTCCCTGCTGGCTCTTTGGGCGGGGGACCCATCTCCAGCCGTATGGCCATTTTTGTGCCTGGCGCCGCGCCAAGTGGGAAAGGGTGGTTTTGAGGCTGAAGGCAGCAGCAAAGCCTGCAGCCCCCAGGTCTGTGGGGCTACGCAAGCGGTTCCCAAAGAGCTTTAGAACAAGGCATAGTTTTCCCTGCTGGCTCTTTGGGCGGGGGACTCATCTCCAGCCGTATGGCCATTTTTGTGCCTGGCCGGGGGCCAAGTGGGAAAGGGTGGTTTTGAGGCTGAAGGCAGCAGGAAAGCCCGCAGCCCCCAGGTCTGTGCGGCTACGCAAGCGGTTCCCAAAGAGCTTTAGAACAAGGCATAGTTTTCCCTGCTGGCTCTTTGGGCATGGGACCCATCTCCAGCCATAGGCCATTTTTGTGCTTGATAGGGCGCCAAGTGGGAAAGGGTTGCTTTGAGGCTGAAGACAGCAGGAAAGCCCGCAGCCCCCAGGTCTGTGGGGCTACGCAAGCGGTTCCCAAAGAGCTTTAGAACAAGGCATAGTTTTCCCTGCTGGCTCTCTGGGCGGGGGACCCATCTCCAGCCGTATGGCCATTTTTGAGCCTGGCGCGGCGCCAGGTGGGAAAGGGTGGCTTTGAGGCTGAAGGCAGGAGCAAAGCCTGCAGCCCCCAGGTCTGTGGTGCTACGCAAGCGGTTCCCAAAGAGCTTTAGAACAAGGCATAGTTTTCCCTGCTGGCTCTTAGGGCATGGGACCCATCTCCAGCCATAGGCCATTTTTGTGCCTGGCGCGAAGCCAAGTGGGAAAGGGTGGTTTTGAGGCTGAAGGCAGCAGGAAAGCCCGCAGCCCCCAGGTCTGTGCGGCTACGCAAGCGGTTCCCAAAGAGCTTTAGAACAAGGCATAGTTTTCCCTGCTGGCTCTTTGGGCGGGGGACCCATCTCCAGCCGTATGGCAATTTTTGTGCCTGGCGCGGCGCCAAGAGGGAAAGGGTGGTGTCGAGGCTAAAGGCAGCAGGAAAGCCCGCAGCCCCCAGGTCTGTGGGGCTACGCAAGCGGTTCCCAAAGAGCTTTAGAACAAGGCATAGTTTTCCCTGCTGGCTCTTTGGGCATGGGACCCATCTCCACCCATAGGCCATTTTTGTGCCTGATAGGGCGCCAAGTGGGAAAGGGTGGCTTTGAGGCTGAAGACAGCAGGAAAGCCTGCAGCCCCCAGGTCTGTGGGGCTACGCAAGCGGTTCCCAAAGAGCTTTAGAACAAGGCATAGTTTTCCCTGCTGGCTCTTTGGGTGGGGGACCCATCTCCAGCCGTATGGCTATTTTTGTGCCTGACGCGGTGCGTAGTGGCATAGGGTGGTTTTGAGGCTGAAGGCAGCAGGAAAGCCCGCAGCCCCCACGTCTGTGGGGCCAAGCAAGCGGTTCCCAAAGAGCTTTAGAACAAGGCATAGTTTTCCCAGCTGGCTCTTTGGGCGGGGGACCCATCTCCAGCCGTATGGCCATTTTTGTGCCTGGCGCGGTGCGTAGTGGGAAAGGGTGGTTTTGAGGCTGAAGGCAGCAGGAAAGCCCGCAGCCCCCAGGTCTGTGGGGCTACGCAAGCGGTTCCCAAAGAGCTTTAGAACAAGGCATAATTTTCCCTGCTGGTTCTTTGGGCGGGGGACCCATCTCCAGCCGTATGGCCATTTTTGTGCCTGGCGCCGCGCCAAGTGGGAAAGGGTGGTGTCGAGGCTGAAGGCAGCAGCAAAGCCTGCAGCCCCCAGGTCTGTGGGGCTACGCAAGCGGTTCCCAAAGAGCTTTAGAACAAGGCATAGTTTTCCCTGCTGGCTCTTTGGGCATGGGACCCATCTCCAGCCGTATGGCCATTTTTGTCCCTGGCGCGAAGCCAAGTGGGAAAGGGTGGCTTTGAGGCTGAAGGCAGCAGGAAAGCCCGCAGCCCCCAGGTCTGTGGGGCTACGCAAGCGGTTCCCAAAGAGCTTTAGAACAAGGCATAGTTTTCCCTGCTGGCTCTCTGGGCGGGGGACCCATCTCCAGCCGTATGGCCATTTTTGTGCCTGGCCCGGCGCAAAGTGGGAAAGGGTGGCTTTGAGGCTGAAGGCAGCAGGAAAGCCCGCAGCCCCCAGGTCTGTGCGGCTACGCAAGCGGTTCCCAAAGAGCTTTAGAACAAGGCATAGTTTTCCCTGCTGGCTCTTTGGGCGGGGGACCCATCTCCAGCCGTACGGCCATTTTTGTGCCTGGCGCGGCGCCAAGAGGGAAAGGGTGGTGTCGAGGCTAAAGGCAGCAGGAAAGCCCGCAGCCCCCAGGTCTGTGGGGCTACGCAAGCGGTTCCCAAAGAGCTTTAGAACAAGGCATAGTTTTCCCTGCTGGCTCTTTGGGCGGGGGACCCATCTCCAGCCGTATGGCCATTTTTGTGCATGGCGCAGCGCCAAGTGGGAAATGGTGGTATCGAGGCTGAAGGCAGCAGGAAAGCCCGCAGCCCCCAGGTCTGTGGGGCTACGCAAGCAGTTCCCAAAGAGCTTTAGAACAAGGCATAGTTTTCCCTGCTGGCTCTTTGGGCGGGGGACCCATCTCCAGCTGTATGGCCATTTTTGTGCCTGGCCCGGCGCCCAGTGGGAAAGGGTGGCTTTGAGGCTTGAAGGCAGCAGGAAAGCCCGCAGCCCCCAGGTCTGTGGGGCTACGCAAGCGGTTCCCAAAGAGCTTTAGAACAAGGCATAGTTTTCCCTGCTGGCTCTTTGGGCGGGGGACCCATCTCCAGCCGTATGGCCATTTTTGAGCCTGGCGCGGCGCCAAGTGGGAAAGGGTTGTGTCGAGGCTAAAGGCAGCAGGAAAGCCCGCAGCCCCCAGGTCTGTGGGGCTACGCAAGCGGTTCCCAAAGAGCTTTAGAACAAGGCATAATTTTCCCTGCTGGCTCTTTGGGCGGGGGACCCATCTCCAGCCGTATGGCCATTTTTGTGCCTGGCGCAGCGCCAAGTGGGAAAGGGTGGTTTTGAGGCTGAAGGCAGCAGCAAAGCCTGCAGCCCCCAGGTCTGTGGGGCTACGCAAGCAGTTCCCAAAGAGCTTTAGAACAAGGCATAGTTTTCCCTGCTGGCTCTTTTGGCAGGGGACCCATCTCCAGCCGTATGGCCATTTTTGTCCCTGGCCCGGCGCCAAGTGGGAAAGGGTGGCTTTGAGGCTGAAGGCAGCAGCAAAGACTGCAGCCCCCAGGTCTGTGGGGCCAAGCAAGCGGTTCCCAAAGAGCTTTAGAACAAGGCATAGTTTTCCCTGCTGGCTCTTTGGGCGGGGGACCCATCTCCAGCTGTATGGCCATTTTTGTGCCTGGCACGGCGCCAAGTGGGAAAGGGTGGCTTTGAGGCTGAAGCCAGCAGCAAAGCCCGCAGCCCCCAGGTCTGTGGGGCTACGCAAGCGGTTCCCAAAGAGCTTTAGAACAAGGCATAGTTTTCCCTGCTGGCTCTTTGGGCGGGGGACCCATCTCCAGCCGTATGGCCATTTTTGTGCCTGGCCCGGCGCCAAGTGGGAAAGGGTGGTGTCGAGGCTGAAGGCAGCAGCAAAGCCTGCAGCCCCCAGGTCTGTGGGGCTACGCAAGCGGTTCCCAAAGAGCTTTAGAACAAGGCATAGTTTTCCCTGCTGGCTCTCTGGGCGGGGGACCCATGTGCAGCCGTATGGCCATTTTTGAGCCTGGAGCAGTGCCAAGTGGGAAAGGGTGGTTTTGAGGGTGAAGGCAGCAGGAAAGCCCGCAGCCCCCAGGTCTGTGGGGCTACGCAAGCGGTTCCCAAAGAGCATTAGAACAAGGCCTAGTTTTCCCTGCTGGCTCTTTGGGCGGGGGACCCATCTCCAGCCGTATGGCCATTTTTGTGCCTAGCGCGGCGCCAAGTGGGAAAGGGTGGTGTCGAGGCTGAAGGCAGCAGGAAAGCCCGCAGCCCCCACGTCTGTGGGGCCAAGCAAGCGGTTCCCAAAGAGCTTCAGAACAAGGCATAGTTTTCCCTGCTGGCTCTTTGGGCCTGGGACCCATCTCCAGCCATAGGCCATTTTTGTGCTTGATAGGGCGCCAAGTGGGAAAGGGTGGCTTTGAGGCTGAAGGCAGCAGGAAAGCCTGCAGCCCCCAGGTCTGTGGGGCTACGCAAGCAGTTCCCAAAGAGCTTTAGAACAAGGCATAGTTTTCCCTGCTGGCTCTTTGTTCGGGGGACCCATCTCCAGCCATAGGCCATTTTTGTGCCTGGCCCGGCGCCCAGTGGGAAAGGGTGGCTTTGAGGCTTGAAGGCAGCAGGAAAGCCCGCAGCCCCCAGGTCTGTGGGGCTACGCAAGCGGTTCCCAAATAGCTTTAGAACAAGGCATAGTTTTCCCTGCTGGCTCTCTGGGCGGGGGACCCATCTCCAGCCGTATGGCCATTTTTGAGCCTGGCGCGGCGCCAAGTGGGAAAGGGTGGTTTTGAGGGTGAAGGCAGCAGGAAAGCCCGCAGCCCCCAGGTCTGTGGGGCTACGCAAGCGGTTCCCAAAGAGCTTTAGAACAAGGCATAGTTTACCCTGCTGGCTCTTTGGGCGGGGGACCCATCTCCAGCCGTATGGCCATTTTTGTGCCTGGCGCGGCGCCAAGTGGGAAAGGGTGGCTTTGAGGCTGAAGGCAGCAGCAAAGCCCGCAGCCCCCAGGTCTGTGGGGCTACGCAAGCGGTTCCCAAAGAGCTTTAGAACAAGGCATAGTTTTCTTTGCTGGCTCTTTGGGCGGGGGACACATCTCCAGCCGTATGGCCATTTTTGTGCCTGATAGGGCGCCAAGTGGGAAAGGGTGGTGTCGAGGCTGAAGGCAGCAGGAAAGCCCGCAGCCCCCAGGTCTGTGGGGCTACGCAAGCGGTTCCCAAAGAGCTTTAGAACAAGGCATAGTTTTCCCTGCTGGCTCTTTGGGCGGGGGACCCATCTCCAGCCGTATGGCCATTTTTGTGCCTGATAGGGCGCCAAGTGGGAAAGGGTGGCTTTGAGGCTGAAGACAGCAGGAAAGCCTGCAGCCCCCAGGTCTGTGGGGCTATGCAAGCGGTTCCCAAAGAGCTTTAGAACAAGGCATAGTTTTCCCTGCTGGCTCTTTGGGCGGGGGACCCATCTCCAGCCGTATGGCCATTTTTGTGCCTGGCGCGGCGCCAAGTGGGAAAGGGTGGTGTCGAGGCTGAAGGCAGCAGGAAAGCCCGCAGTCCCCAGGTCTGTGGGGCTACGCAAGCGGTTCCCAAAGAGCTTTAGAACAAGGCATAGTTTTCCCTGCTGGCTCTTTGGGCGGGGACCCATCTCCAGCCGTATGGCCATTTTTGAGCCTGGCGCGGCGCCAGGTGGGAAAGGGTGGCTTTGAGGCTGAAGGCAGGAGCAAAGCCTGCAGCCCCCAGGTCTGTGGGGCTACGCAAGCGGTTCCCAAAGAGCTTTAGAACAAGGCATAGTTTTCCCTGCTGGCTCTTTGGGCGGGGGACCCATCTCCAGCCGTATGGCCATTTTTGAGCCTGGCGCGGCGCCAAGTGGGAAAGGGTGGTGTCGAGGCTGAAGGCAGCAGGAAAGCCCGCAGCCCCCAGGTCTGTGGGGCTACGCAAGCGGTTCCCAAAGAGCTTTAGAACAAGGCATAGTTTTCCCTGCTCGCTCTTTGGGCGGGGGACCCATCTCCAGCCGTATGGCCATTTTTGTGCCTGGCGAAGCCCCAAGACGGAAAGGGTGGCTTTGAATCTGAAGGCAGCAGGAAAGCCCGCAGCCCCCAGGTCTGTGGGGCTACGCAAGCGGTTCCCAAAGAGCTTTAGAACAAGGCATAGTTTTCCCTGCAGGCTCTTTGGGCGGGGGACCCATCTCCAGCCGTATGGCCATTTTTGTGCCTGGCGCGGCGCCAAGTGGGAAAGGGTGGTGTCGAGGCTGAAGGCAGCAGGAAAGCCCGCAGCCCCCACGTCTGTGGGGCCAAGCAAGCGGTTCCCAAAGAGCTTTAGAACAAGGCATAGTTTTCCCTGCTGGCTCTTTGGGCCTGGGACCCATCTCCAGCCGTATGGCCATTTTTGTGCCTGGCACGGCGCCAAGTGGGAAAGGGTGGCTTTGAGGCTGAAGGCAGCAGCAAAGCCCGCAGCCCCCAGGTCTGTGGGGCTACGCAAGCGGTTCCCAAAGAGCTTTAGAACAAGGCATAGTTTTCCCTGCTGGCTCTTTGTTCGGGGGACCCATCTCCAGCCATAGGCCATTTTTGTGCCTGGCCCGGCGCCCAGTGGGAAAGGGTGGCTTTGAGGCTTGAAGGCAGCAGGAAAGCCCGCAGCCCCCAGGTCTGTGGGGCTACGCAAGCGGTTCCCAAAGAGCTTTAGAACAAGGCATAGTTTTCCCTGCTGGCTCTCTGGGCGGGGGACCCATCTCCAGCCGTATGGCCATTTTTGAGCCTGGCGCGGCGCCAAGTGGGAAAGGGTTGTGTCGAGGCTAAAGGCAGCAGGAAAGCCCGCAGCCCCCAGGTCTGTGGGGCCAAGCAAGCGGTTCCCAAAGAGCTTTAGAACAAGGCATAGTTTTCCCTGCTGGCTCTTTGGGCCTGGGACCCATCTCCAGCCATAGGCCATTTTTGTGCTTGGTAGGGCGCCAAGTGGGAAAGGGTGGCTTTGAGGCTGAAGGCAGCAGGAAAGCCTGCAGCCCCCAGGTCTGTGGGGCTACGCAAGCAGTTCCCAAAGAGCTTTAGAACAAGGCATAGTTTTCCCTGCTGGCTCTTTGGGCGGGGGACCCATCTCCAGCCATAGGCCATTTTTGTGCCTGGCCCGGCGCCCAGTGGGAAAGGGTGGCTTTGAGGCTTGAAGGCAGCAGGAAAGCCCGCAGCCCCCAGGTCTGTGGGGCTACGCAAGCGGTTCCCAAAGAGCTTTAGAACAAGGCATAGTTTTCCCTGCTGGCTCTTTGGGCGGGGGACCCATCTCCAGCCGTATGGCCATTTTTGAGCCTGGCGCGGCGCCAAGTGGGAAAGGGTTGTGTCGAGGCTAAAGGCAGCAGGAAAGCCCGCAGCCCCCAGGTCTGTGGGGCTACGCAAGCGGTTCCCAAAGAGCTTTAGAACAAGGCATAATTTTCCCTGCTGGCTCTTTGGGCGGGGGACCCATCTCCAGCCGTATGGCCATTTTTGTGCCTGGCGCAGCGCCAAGTGGGAAAGGGTGGTTTTGAGGCTGAAGGCAGCAGCAAAGCCTGCAGCCCCCAGGTCTGTGGGGCTACGCAAGCGGTTCCCAAAGAGCTTTAGAACAAGGCATAGTTTTCCCTGCTGGCTCTTTGGGCGGGGGACTCATCTCCAGCCGTATGGCCATTTTTGTGCCTGGCCGGGGGCCAAGTGGGAAAGGGTGGTTTTCAGGCTGAAGGCAGCAGGAAAGCCCGCAGCCCCCAGGTCTGTGCGGCTACGCAAGCGGTTCCCAAAGAGCTTTAGAACAAGGCATAGTTTTCCCTGCTGGCTCTTTGGGCATGGGACCCATCTCCAGCCATAGGCCATTTTTGTGCTTGATAGGGCGCCAAGTGGGAAAGGGTTGCTTTGAGGCTGAAGACAGCAGGAAAGCCCGCAGCCCCCAGGTCTGTGGGGCTACGCAAGCGGTTCCCAAAGAGCTTTAGAACAAGGCATAGTTTTCCCTGCTGGCTCTCTGGGCGGGGGACCCATCTCCAGCCGTATGGCCATTTTTGAGCCTGGCGCGGCGCCAGGTGGGAAAGGGTGGCTTTGAGGCTGAAGGCAGGAGCAAAGCCTGCAGCCCCCAGGTCTGTGGTGCTACGCAAGCGGTTCCCAAAGAGCTTTAGAACAAGGCATAGTTTTCCCTGCTGGCTCTTAGGGCATGGGACCCATCTCCAGCCATAGGCCATTTTTGTGCCTGGCGCGAAGCCAAGTGGGAAAGGGTGGTTTTGAGGCTGAAGGCAGCAGGAAAGCCCGCAGCCCCCAGGTCTGTGCGGCTACGCAAGCGGTTCCCAAAGAGCTTTAGAGCAAGGCATAGTTTTCCCTGCTGGCTCTTTGGGCGGGGGACCCATCTCCAGCCGTATGGCAATTTTTGTGCCTGGCGCGGCGCCAAGAGGGAAAGGGTGGTGTCGAGGCTAAAGGCAGCAGGAAAGCCCGCAGCCCCCAGGTCTGTGGGGCTACGCAAGCGGTTCCCAAAGAGCTTTAGAACAAGGCATAGTTTTCCCTGCTGGCTCTTTGGGCATGGGACCCATCTCCACCCATAGGCCATTTTTGTGCCTGATAGGGCGCCAAGTGGGAAAGGGTGGCTTTGAGGCTGAAGACAGCAGGAAAGCCTGCAGCCCCCAGGTCTGTGGGGCTACGCAAGCGGTTCCCAAAGAGCTTTAGAACAAGGCATAGTTTTCCCTGCTGGCTCTTTGGGTGGGGGACCCATCTCCAGCCGTATGGCTATTTTTGTGCCTGACGCGGTGCGTAGTGGCATAGGGTGGTTTTGAGGCTGAAGGCAGCAGGAAAGCCCGCAGCCCCCACGTCTGTGGGGCCAAGCAAGCGGTTCCCAAAGAGCTTTAGAACAAGGCATAGTTTTCCCAGCTGGCTCTTTGGGCGGGGGACCCATCTCCAGCCGTATGGCCATTTTTGTGCCGGGCGCGGTGCGTAGTGGGAAAGGGTGGTTTTGAGGCTGAAGGCAGCAGGAAAGCCCGCAGCCCCCAGGTCTGTGGGGCTACGCAAGCGGTTCCCAAAGAGCTTTAGAACAAGGCATAATTTTCCCTGCTGGTTCTTTGGGCGGGGGTCCCATCTCCAGCCGTATGGCCATTTTTGTGCCTGGCGCGGCGCCAAGTGGGAAAGGGTGGTGTCGAGGCTGAAGGCAGCAGCAAAGCCTGCAGCCCCCAGGTCTGTGGGGCTACGCAAGCGGTTCCCAAAGAGCTTTAGAACAAGGCATAGTTTTCCCTGCTGGCTCTTTGGGCATGGGACCCATCTCCAGCCGTATGGCCATTTTTGTCCCTGGCCGGGCGCCAAGTGGGAAAGGGTGGCTTTGAGGCTGAAGGCAGCAGGAAAGCCCGCAGCCCCCAGGTCTGTGGGGCTACGCAAGCGGTTCCCAAAGAGCTTTAGAACAAGGCATAGTTTTCCCTGCTCGCTCTTAGGGCATGGGACCCATCTCCAGCCATAGGCCATTTTTGTGCCTGGCGCGAAGCCAAGTGGGAAAGGGTGCTGTCGAGGCTGAAGGCAGCAGGAAAGCCCGCAGCCCCCAGGTCTGTGGGGCTACGCAAGCGGTTCCCAAAGAGCTTTAGAACAAGGCATAGTTTTCCCTGCTGGCTCTCTGGGCGGGGGACCCATCTCCAGCCGTATGGCCATTTTTGTGCCTGGCCCGGCGCAAAGTGGGAAAGGGTGGCTTTGAGGCTGAAGGCAGCAGGAAAGCCCGCAGCCCCCAGGTCTGTGCGGCTACGCAAGCGGTTCCCAAAGAGCTTTAGAACAAGGCATAGTTTTCCCTGCTGGCTCTTTGGGCGGGGGACCCATCTCCAGCCGTACGGCCATTTTTGTGCCTGGCGCGGCGCCAAGAGGGAAAGGGTGGTGTCGAGGCTAAAGGCAGCAGGAAAGCCCGCAGCCCCCAGGTCTGTGGGGCTACGCAAGCGGTTCCCAAAGAGCTTTAGAACAAGGCATAGTTTTCCCTGCTGGCTCTTTGGGCGGGGGACCCATCTCCAGCCGTATGGCCATTTTTGTGCATGGCGCAGCGCCAAGTGGGAAATGGTGGTATCGAGGCTGAAGGCAGCAGGAAAGCCCGCAGCCCCCAGGTCTGTGGGGCTACGCAAGCGGTTCCCAAAGAGCTTTAGAACAAGGCATAGTTTTCCCTGCTGGCTCTTTTGGCAGGGGACCCATCTCCAGCCGTATGGCCATTTTTGTCCCTGGCCCGGCGCCAAGTGGGAAAGGGTGGCTTTGAGGCTGAAGGCAGCAGCAAAGACTGCAGCCCCCAGGTCTGTGGGGCCAAGCAAGCGGTTCCCAAAGAGCTTTAGAACAAGGCATAGTTTTCCCTGCTGGCTCTCTGGGCGGGGGACCCATGTGCAGCCGTATGGCCATTTTTGAGCCTGGAGCAGTGCCAAGTGGGAAAGGGTGGTTTTGAGGGTGAAGGCAGCAGGAAAGCCCGCAGCCCCCAGGTCTGTGGGGCTACGCAAGCGGTTCCCAAAGAGCTTTAGAACAAGGCCTAGTTTTCCCTGCTGGCTCTTTGGACGGGGGACCCATCTCCAGCCGTATGGCCATTTTTGTGCCTGGCGCGGCGCCAAGTGGGAAAGGGTGGTGTCGAGGCTGAAGGCAGCAGGAAAGCCCGCAGCCCCCACGTCTGTGGGGCCAAGCAAGCGGTTCCCAAAGAGCTTTAGAACAAGGCATAGTTTTCCCTGCTGGCTCTTTGGGCCTGGGACCCATCTCCAGCCATAGGCCATTTTTGTGCTTGATAGGGCGCCAAGTGGGAAAGGGTGGCTTTGAGGCTGAAGGCAGCAGGAAAGCCTGCAGCCCCCAGGTCTGTGGGGCTACGCAAGCAGTTCCCAAAGAGCTTTAGAACAAGGCATAGTTTTCCCTGCTGGCTCTTTGTTCGGGGGACCCATCTCCAGCCATAGCCCATTTTTGTGCCTGGCCCGGCGCCCAGTGGGAAAGGGTGGCTTTGAGGCTTGAAGGCAGCAGGAAAGCCCGCAGCCCCCAGGTCTGTGGGGCTACGCAAGCGGTTCCCAAAGAGCTTTAGAACAAGGCATAGTTTTCCCTGCTGGCTCTCTGGGCGGGGGACCCATCTCCAGCCGTATGGCCATTTTTGAGCCTGGCGCGGCGCCAAGTGGGAAAGGGTGGTTTAGAGGGTGAAGGCAGCAGGAAAGCCCGCAGCCCCCAGGTCTGTGGGGCTACACAAGCGGTTCCCAAAGAGCTTTAGAACAAGGCATAGTTTTCCCTGCTGGCTCTTTGGGCGGGGGACCCATCTCCAGCCGTATGGCCATTTTTGTGCCTGGCGCGGCGCCAAGTGGGAAAGGGTGGCTTTGAGGCTGAAGGCAGCAGCAAAGCCCGCAGCCCCCGGGTCTGTGGGGCTACGCAAGCGGTTCCCAAAGAGCTTTAGAACAAGGCATAGTTTTCTTTGCTGGCTCTTTGGGCGGGGGACACATCTCCAGCCGTATGGCCATTTTTGTGCCTGATAGGGCGCCAAGTGGGAAAGGGTGGTGTCGAGGCTGAAGGCAGCAGGAAAGCCCGCAGCCCCCAGGTCTGTGGGGCTACGCAAGCGGTTCCCAAAGAGCTTTAGAACAAGGCATAGTTTTCCCTGCTGGCTCTTTGGGCGGGGGACCCATCTCCAGCCGTATGGCCATTTTTGTGCCTGATAGGGCGCCAAGTGGGAAAGGGTGGCTTTGAGGCTGAAGACAGCAGGAAAGCCTGCAGCCCCCAGGTCTGTGGGGCTATGCAAGCGGTTCCCAAAGAGCTTTAGAACAAGGCATAGTTTTCCCTGCTGGCTCTTTGGGCGGGGGACCCATCTCCAGCCGTATGGCCATTTTTGTGCCTGGCGCGGCGCCAAGTGGGAAAGGGTGGTGTCGAGGCTGAAGGCAGCAGGAAAGACCGCAGTCCCCAGGTCTGTGGGGCTACGCAAGCGGTTCCCAAAGAGCTTTAGAACAAGGCATAGTTTTCCCTGCTGGCTCTCTGGGCGGGGACCCATCTCCAGCCGTATGGCCATTTTTGAGCCTGGCGCGGCGCCAGGTGGGAAAGGGTGGCTTTGAGGCTGAAGGCAGGAGCAAAGCCTGCAGCCCCCAGGTCTGTGGGGCTACGCAAGCGGTTCCCAAAGAGCTTTAGAACAAGGCATAGTTTTCCCTGCTGGCTCTTAGGGCGGGGGACCCATCTCCAGCCGTATGGCCATTTTTGAGCCTGGCGCGGCGCCAAGTGGGAAAGGGTGGTGTCGAGGCTGAAGGCAGCAGGAAAGCCCGCAGCCCCCAGGTCTGTGGGGCTACGCAAGCGGTTCCCAAAGAGCTTTAGAACAAGGCATAGTTTTCCCTGCTCGCTCTTTGGGCGGGGGACCCATCTCCAGCCGTATGGCCATTTTTGTGCCTGGCGAAGCCCCAAGACGGAAAGGGTGGCTTTGAATCTGAAGGCAGCAGGAAAGCCCGCAGCCCCCAGGTCTGTGGGGCTACGCAAGCGGTTCCCAAAGAGCTTTAGAACAAGGCATAGTTTTCCCTGCAGGCTCTTTGGGCGGGGGACCCATCTCCAGCCGTATGGCCATTTTTGTGCCTGGCGCGGCGCCAAGTGGGAAAGGGTGGTGTCGAGGCTGAAGGCAGCAGGAAAGCCCGCAGCCCCCACGTCTGTGGGGCCAAGCAAGCGGTTCCCAAAGAGCTTTAGAACAAGGCATAGTTTTCCCTGCTGGCTCTTTGGGCCTGGGACCCATCTCCAGCCGTATGGCCATTTTTGTGCCTGGCACGGCGCCAAGTGGGAAAGGGTGGCTTTGAGGCTGAAGGCAGCAGCAAAGCCCGCAGCCCCCAGGTCTGTGGGGCTACGCAAGCGGTTCCCAAAGAGCTTTAGAACAAGGCATAGTTTTCCCTGCTGGCTCTTTGTTCGGGGGACCCATCTCCAGCCATAGGCCATTTTTGTGCCTGGCCCGGCGCCCAGTGGGAAAGCGTGGCTTTGAGGCTTGAAGGCAGCAGGAAAGCCCGCAGCCCCCAGGTCTGTGCGGCTACGCAAGCGGTTCCCAAAGAGCTTTAGAACAAGGCATAGTTTTCCCTGCTGGCTCTTTGGGCGGGGGACCCATCTCCAGCCGTACGGCCATTTTTGTGCCTGGTGCGGCGCCAAGAGGGAAAGGGTGGTGTCGAGGCTAAAGGCAGCAGGAAAGCCCGCAGCCCCCAGGTCTGTGGGGCTACGCAAGCGGTTCCCAAAGAGCGTTAGAACAAGGCATAGTTTTCCCTGCTGGCTCTTTGGGCGGGGGACCCATCTCCAGCCGTATGGCCATTTTTGTGCATGGCGCAGCGCCAAGTGGGAAATGGTGGTATCGAGGCTGAAGGCAGCAGGAAAGCCCGCAGCCCCCAGGTCTGTGCGGCTACGCAAGCGGTTCCCAAAGAGCTTTAGAACAAGGCATAGTTTTCCCTGCTGGCTCTTTGGGCATGGGACCCATCTCCACCCATAGGCCATTTTTGTGCCTGATAGGGCGCCAAGTGGGAAAGGGTGGCTTTGAGGCTGAAGACAGCAGGAAAGCCTGCAGCCCCCAGGTCTGTGGGGCTACGCAAGCGGTTCCCAAAGAGCTTTAGAACAAGGCATAGTTTTCCCTGCTGGCTCTTTGGGTGGGGGACCCATCTCCAGCCGTATGGCTATTTTTGTGCCTGACGCGGTGCGTAGTGGCATAGGGTGGTTTTGAGGCTGAAGGCAGCAGGAAAGCCCGCAGCCCCCACGTCTGTGGGGCCAAGCAAGCGGTTCCCAAAGAGCTTTAGAACAAGGCATAGTTTTCCCAGCTGGCTCTTTGGGCGGGGGACCCATCTCCAGCCGTATGGCCATTTTTGTGCCTGGCGCGGTGCGTAGTGGGAAATGGTGGTTTTGAGGCTGAAGGCAGCAGGAAAGCCCGCAGCCCCCAGGTCTGTGGGGCTACGCAAGCGGTTCCCAAAGAGCTTTAGAACAAGGCATAGTTTTCCCTGCTGGCTCTTTGGGCGGGGGACCCATCTCCAGCCGTATGGCCATTTTTGTGCCTGGCGCGGCGCCAAGTGGGTAAGGCTGGCTTTGAGGCTGAAGGCAGCAGCAAAGCCTGCAGCCCCCAGGTCTGTGGGGCCAAGCAAGCGGTTCCCAAAGAGCTTTAGAACAAGGCATAGTTTTCCCTGCTGGCTCTTTGGGCATGGGACCCATCTCCAGCCGTATGGCCATTTTTGTCCCTGGCCCGGCGCCAAGTGGGAAAGGGTGGCTTTGAGGCTGAAGGCAGCAGGAAAGCCCGCAGCCCCCAGGTCTGTGGGGCTACGCAAGCGGTTCCCAAAGAGCTTTAGAACAAGGCATAGTTTTCCCTGCTGGCTCTTTGGGCATGGGACCCATCTCCAGCCATAGGCCATTTTTGTGCCTGGCGCGGCGCCAAGTGGGAAAGGGTGCTGTCGAGGCTGAAGGCAGCAGGAAAGCCCGCAGCCCCAAGGTCTGTGGGGCTACGCAAGCGGTTCCCAAAGAGCTTTAGAACAAGGCATAGTTTTCCCTGCTGGCTCTTTGGGCGGGGGACCCATCTCCAGCCGTATGGCCATTTTTGTGCCTGGCCCGGCGCAAAGTGGGAAAGGGTGGCTTTGAGGCTGAAGGCAGCAGGAAAGCCCGCAGCCCCCAGGTCTGTGCGGCTACGCAAGCGGTTCCCAAAGAGCTTTAGAACAAGGCATAGTTTTCCCTGCTGGCTCTTTGGGCGGGGGACCCATCTCCAGCCGTACGGCCATTTTTGTGCCTGGCGCGGCGCCAAGAGGGAAAGGGTGGTGTCGAGGCTAAAGGCAGCAGGAAAGCCCGCAGCCCCCAGGTCTGTGGGGCTACGCAAGCGGTTCCCAAAGAGCTTTAGAACAAGGCATAGTTTTCCCTGCTGGCTCTTTGGGCGGGGGACCCATCTCCAGCCGTATGGCCATTTTTGTGCATGGCGCAGCGCCAAGTGGGAAATGGTGGTATCGAGGCTGAAGGCAGCAGGAAAGCCTGCAGCCCCCAGGTCTGTGGGGCTACGCAAGCGGTTCCCAAAGAGCTTTAGAACAAGGCATAGTTTTCCCTGCTGGCTCTTTGGGCATGGGACCCATCTCCACCCATAGGCCATTTTTGTGCCTGATAGGGCGCCAAGTGGGAAAGGGTGGCTTTGAGGCTGAAGACAGCAGGAAAGCCTGCAGCCCCCAGGTCTGTGGGGCTACGCAAGCGGTTCCCAAAGAGCTTTAGAACAAGGCATAGTTTTCCCTGCTGGCTCTTTGGGTGGGGGACCCATCTCCAGCCGTATGGCTATTTTTGTGCCTGACGCGGTGCGTAGTGGCATAGGGTGGTTTTGAGGCTGAAGGCAGCAGGAAAGCCCGCAGCCCCCACGTCTGTGGGGCCAAGCAAGCGGTTCCCAAAGAGCTTTAGAACAAGGCATAGTTTTCCCAGCTGGCTCTTTGGGCGGGGGACCCATCTCCAGCCGTATGGCCATTTTTGTGCCTGGCGCGGTGCGTAGTGGGAAAGGGTGGTTTTGAGGCTGAAGGCAGCAGGAAAGCCCGCAGCCCCCAGGTGTGTGGGGCTACGCAAGCGGTTCCCAAAGAGCTTTAGAACAAGGCATAGTTTTCCCTGCTGGCTCTTTGGGCGGGGGACCCATCTCCAGCCGTATGGCCATTTTTGTGCCTGGCGCGGCGCCAAGTGGGAAAGGGTGGCGTTGAGCCTGAAGGCAGCAGCAAAGCCCACAGCCCCCAGGTCTGTGGGGCTACGCAAGCGGTTCCCAAAGAGCTTTAGAACAAGGCATAGTTTTCCCTGCTGGCTCTTTGGGCGGGGGACCCATCTCCAGCCGTATGGCCATTTTTGTGCCTGGCGCGGCGCCAAGTGGGAAAGGGTGGCTTTGAGGCTGAAGGCAGCAGCAAAGCCTGCAGCCCCCAGGTCTGTGGGGCTACGCAAGCGGTTCCCAAAGAGCTTTAGAACAAGGCATAGTTTTCCCTGCTGGCTCTCTGGGCGGGGGACCCATCTGCAGCCGTATGGCCATTTTTGAGCCTGGAGCAGTGCCAAGTGGGAAAGGGTGGTTTTGAGGGTGAAGGCAGCAGGAAAGCCCGCAGCCCCCAGGTCTGTGGGGCTACGCAAGCGGTTCCCAAAGAGCTTTAGAACAAGGCCTAGTTTTCCCTGCTGGCTCTTTGGGCGGGGGACCCATCTCCAGCCGTATGGCCATTTTTGTGCCTGGCGCGGCGCCAAGTGGGAAAGGGTGGTGTCGAGGCTGAAGGCAGCAGGAAAGCCCGCAGCCCCCACGTCTGTGGGGCCAAGCAAGCGGTTCCCAAAGAGCTTTAGAACAAGGCATAGTTTTCCCTGCTGGCTCTTTGGGCCTGGGACCCATCTCCAGCCATAGGCCATTTTTGTGCTTGATAGGGCGCCAAGTGGGAAAGGGTGGCTTTGAGGCTGAAGGCAGCAGGAAAGCCTGCAGCCCCCAGGTCTGTGGGGCTACGCAAGCAGTTCCCAAAGAGCTTTAGAACAAGGCATAGTTTTCCCTGCTGGCTCTTTGTTCGGGGGACCCATCTCCAGCCATAGGCCATTTTTGTGCCTGGCCCGGCGCCCAGTGGGAAAGGGTGGCTTTGAGGCTTGAAGGCAGCAGGAAAGCCCGCAGCCCCCAGGTCTGTGGGGCTACGCAAGCGGTTCCCAAAGAGCTTTAGAACAAGGCATAGTTTTCCCTGCTGGCTCTTTGGGCGGGGGACCCATCTCCAGCCGTATGGCCATTTTTGAGCCTGGCGCGGCGCCAAGTGGGAAAGGGTTGTGTCGAGGCTAAAGGCAGCAGGAAAGCCCGCAGCCCCCAGGTCTGTGGGGCTACGCAAGCGGTTCCCAAAGAGCTTTAGAACAAGGCATAATTTTCCCTGCTGGCTCTTTGGGCGGGGGACCCATCTCCAGCCGTATGGCCATTTTTGTGCCTGGCGCGGCGCCAAGTGGGAAAGGGTGGCTTTGAGGCTGAAGGCAGCAGCAAAGCCCGCAGCCCCCAGGTCTGTGGGGCTACGCAAGCGGTTCCCAAAGAGCTTTAGAACAAGGCATAGTTTTCCCTGCTGGCTCTTTGGGCGGGGGACCCATCTCCAGCCGTATGGCCATTTTTGTGCCTGATAGGGTGCCAAGTGGGAAAGGTTGGTGTCGAGGCTGAAGGCAGCAGGAAAGCCCGCAGCCCCCAGGTCTGTGGGGCTACGCAAGCGGTTCCCAAAGAGCTTTAGAACAAGGCATAGTTTTCCCTGCTGGCTCTTTGGGCGGGGGACCCATCTCCAGCCGTATGGCCATTTTTGTGCCTGATAGGGCGCCAAGTGGGAAAGGGTGGCTTTGAGGCTGAAGACAGCAGGAAAGCCAGCAGCCCCCAGGTCTGTGGGGCTATGCAAGCGGTTCCCAAAGAGCTTTAGAACAAGGCGTAGTTTTCCCTGCTGGCTCTTAGGGCGGGGGACCCATCTCCAGCCGTATGGCCATTTTTGTGCCTGGCGCGGCGCCAAGTAGGAAAGGGTGGTGTCGAGGCTGAAGGCAGCAGGAAAGCCCGCAGTCCCCAGGTCTGTGGGGCTACGCAAGCGGTTCCCAAAGAGCTTTAGAACAAGTCATAGTTTTCCCTGCTGGCTCTCTGGGCGGGGACCCATCTCCAGCCGTATGGCCATTTTTGAGACTGGCGCGGCGCCAGGTGGGAAAGGGTGGCTTTGTGGCTGAAGGCAGGAGCAAAGCCTGCAGCCCCCAGGTCTGTGGTGCTACGTAAGTGGTTCCCAAAGAGCTTTAGAACAAGGCATAGTTTTCCCTGCTGGCTCTTTTGGCAGGGGACCCATCTCCAGCCGTATGGCCATTTTTGTCCCTGGCCCGGCGCCAAGTGGGAAAGGGTGGTGTTGAGGCTGAAGGCAGCAGCAAAGACTGCAGCCCCCACGTCTGTGGGGCCAAGCAAGCGGTTCCCAAAGAGCTTTAGAACAAGGCATAGTTTTCCCTGCTGGCTCTTTGGGCGGGGGACCCATCTCCAGCCGTATGGCCATTTTTGTGCCTGGCACGGCGCCAAGTGGGAAAGGGTGGCTTTGAGGCTGAAGGCAGCAGGAAAGCCTGCAGCCCCCAGGTCTGTGGGGCTACGCAAGCGGTTCCCAAAGAGCTTTAGAACAAGGCATAATTTTCCCTGCTGGCTCTCTGGGCGGGGGACCCATCTGCAGCCGTATGGCCATTTTTGAGCCTGGAGCAGTGCCAAGTGGGAAAGGGTGGTTTTGAGGGTGAAGGCAGCAGGAAAGCCCGCAGCCCCCAGGTCTGTGGGGCTACGCAAGCGGTTCCCAAAGAGCTTTAGAACAAGGCATAGTTTTCCCTGCTGGCTCTTTGGGCGGGGGACCCATCTCCAGCCGTATGGCCATTTTTGTGCCTGGCGCGGCGCCAAGTGGGAAAGGGTGGTGTCGAGGCTGAAGGCAGCAGGAAAGCCCGCAGCCCCCACGTCTGTGGGGCCAAGCAAGTGGTTCCCAAAGAGCTTTAGAACAAGGCATAGTTTTCCCTGCTGGCTCTTTGGGCCTGGGACCCATCTCCAGCCATAGGCCATTTTTGTGCTTGATAGGGCGCCAAGTGGGAAAGGGTGGCTTTGAGGCTGAAGGCAGCAGGAAAGCCTGCAGCCCCCAGGTCTGTGGGGCTACGCAAGCAGTTCCCAAAGAGCTTTAGAACAAGGCATAGTTTTCCCTGCTGGCTCTTTGTTCGGGGGACCCATCTCCAGCCATAGGCCATTTTTGTGCCTGGCCCGGCGCCCAGTGGGAAAGGGTGGCTTTGAGGCTTGAAGGCAGCAGGAAAGCCCGCAGCCCCCAGGTCTGTGGGGCTACGCAAGCGGTTCCCAAAGAGCTTTAGAACAAGGCATAGTTTTCGCTGCTGGCTCTCTGGGCGGGGGACCCATCTCCAGCCGTATGGCCATTTTTGAGCCTGGCGCGGCGCCAAGTGGGAAAGGGTTGTGTCGAGGCTAAAGGCAGCAGGAAAGCCCGCAGCCCCCAGGTCTGTGGGGCTACGCAAGCGGTTCCCAAAGAGCTTTAGAACAAGGCATAATTTTCCCTGCTGGCTCTTTGGGCGGGGGACCCATCTCCAGCCGTATGGCCATTTTTGTGCCTGGCGCAGCGCCAAGTGGGAAAGGGTGGTTTTGAGGCTGAAGGCAGCAGGAAAGCCCGCAGCCCCCAGGTCTGTGGGGCTACGCAAGCGGTTCCCAAAGAGCTTTAGAACAAGGCATAGTTTTCCCTGCTGGCTCTTTGGGCGGGGGACCCATCTCCAGCCGTATGGCCATTTTTGTGCCTGGCCGGGGGCCAAGTGGGAAAGGGTGGTTTTGAGGCTGAAGGCAGCAGGAAAGCCCGCAGCCCCCAGGTCTGTGGGGCTACGCAAGCGGTTCCCAAAGAGCTTTAGAACAAGGCATAGTTTTCCCTGCTGGCTCTTTGGGCATGGGACCCATCTCCAGCCATAGGCCATTTTTGTGCTTGATAGGGCGCCAAGAGGGAAAGGGTTGCTTTGAGGCTGAAGACAGCAGGAAAGCCCGCAGCCCCCAGGTCTGTGGGGCTACGCAAGAGGTTCCCAAAGAGCTTTAGAACAAGGCATAGTTTTCCCTGCTGGCTCTCTGGGCGGGGGACCCATCTCCAGCCGTATGGCCGTTTTTGAGCCTGGCGCGGCGCCAGGTGGGAAAGGGTGGCTTTGAGGCAGAAGGCAGGAGCAAAGCCTGCAGCCCCCAGGTCTGTGGTGCTACGCAAGCGGTTCCCAAAGAGCTTTAGAACAAGGCATAGTTTTCCCTGCTGGCTCTTAGGGCATGGGACCCATCTCCAGCCGTATGGCCATTTTTGTGCCTGGCGCGGCGCCAAGTGGGTAAGGGTGGTGTCGAGGCTGAAGGCAGCAGCAAAGCCTGCAGCCCCCAGGTCTGTGGGGCCAATCAAGCGGTTCCCAAAGAGCTTTAGAACAAGGCATAGTTTTCCCTGCTGGCTCTTTGGGCATGGGACCCATCTCCAGCCATAGGCCATTTTTGTGCCTGGCGCGAAGCCAAGTGGGAAAGGGTGCTGTCGAGGCTGAAGGCAGCAGGAAAGCCCGCAGCCCCAAGGTCTGTGGGGCTACGCAAGCGGTTCCCAAAGAGCTTTAGAACAAGGCATAGTTTTCCCTGCTGGCTCTTTGGGCGGGGGACCCATCTCCAGCCGTATGGCCATTTTTGTGCCTGGCCCGGCGCAAAGTGGGAAAGGGTGGCTTTGAGGCTGAAGGCAGCAGGAAAGCCCGCAGCCCCCAGGTCTGTGCGGCTACGCAAGCGGTTCCCAAAGAGCTTTAGAACAAGGCATAGTTTTCCCTGCTGGCTCTTTGGGCGGGGGACCCATCTCCAGCCGTACGGCCATTTTTGTGCCTGGCGCGGCGCCAAGAGGGAAAGGGTGGTGTCGAGGCTAAAGGCAGCAGGAAAGCCCGCAGCCCCCAGGTCTGTGGGGCTACGCAAGCGGTTCCCAAAGAGCTTTAGAACAAGGCATAGTTTTCCCTGCTGGCTCTTTGGGCGGGGGACCCATCTCCAGCCGTATGGCCATTTTTGTGCATGGCGCAGCGCCAAGTGGGAAATGGTGGTATCGAGGCTGAAGGCAGCAGGAAAGCCCGCAGCCCCCAGGTCTGTGGGGCTACGCAAGCGGTTCCCAAAGAGCTTTAGAACAAGGCATAGTTTTCCCTGCTGGCTCTTTGGGCATGGGACCCATCTCCACCCATAGGCCATTTTTGTGCCTGATAGGGCGCCAAGTGGGAAAGGGTGGCTTTGAGGCTGAAGACAGCAGGAAAGCCTGCAGCCCCCAGGTCTGTGGGGCTACGCAAGCGGTTCCCAAAGAGCTTTAGAACAAGGCATAGTTTTCCCTGCTGGCTCTTTGGGTGGGGGACCCATCTCCAGCCGTATGGCTATTTTTGTGCCTGACGCGGTGCGTAGTGGCATAGGGTGGTTTTGAGGCTGAAGGCAGCAGGAAAGCCCGCAGCCCCTACGTCTGTAGGGCCAAGCAAGCGGTTCCCAAAGAGCTTTAGAACAAGGCATAGTTTTCCCTGCTGGCTCTTTGGGCGGGGGACCCATCTCCAGCCGTATGGCCATTTTTGTGCCTGGCGCGGTGCGTAGTGGGAAAGGGTGGTTTTGAGGCTGAAGGCAGCAGGAAAGCCCGCAGCCCCCAGGTCTGTGGGGCTACGCAAGCGGTTTCCAAAGAGCTTTAGAACAAGGCATAGTTTTCCCTGCTGGCTCTTTTGGCAGGGGACCCATCTCCAGCCGTATGGCCATTTTTGTGCCTGGCACGGCGCCAAGTGGGAAAGGGTGCTGTCGAGGCTGAAGGCAGCAGGAAAGCCTGCAGCCCCCAGGTCTGTGCAGCTACGCAAGCGGTTTCCAAAGAGCTTTAGAACAAGGCATAGTTTTCCCTGCTGGCTCTTTGGGCGGGGGACCCATCTCCAGTCGTATGGCTATTTTTGTGCCTGATGCGGCGCCAAGTGGGAAAGGGTGTTGTCGAGGCTGAAGGCAGCAGGAAAGCCCGCAGCCCCCAGGTCTGTGGGGCTACGCAAGCGGTTCCCAAAGAGCTTTAGAACAAGGCATAGTTTTCCCTGCTGGCTCTTTTGGCAGGGGACCCATCTCCAGCCGTATGGCCATTTTTGTGCCTGGCGCGGCGCCACGTGGGAAAGGGTGATTTTGAGGCTGAAGGCGTCACAAAAGCCTGCCGTCCGAGGGTTTCTTAATGACTTTTCTTAATGATGTCTCCACAGTGTGAAGTTTTGCAGGATTTGAAAAAGTAATAGACACAGTGAAATTGAGTCTATTGGAAACTTCCATACTTTTCCCTCCCTCTAAAATCTCTGGTGTCCTGTAGTATCCACTGCCTGCAACTGCTGTTGCAGGAGCAGCCAGATTGGTATCAAATTTAGAAAAAAGGGACATCATTAAGAGGATTCACTCGCCTTATTTTTCACCGGTGTGGCCAGTAAAGAAACCAAAAAGGCAATGGCGTTTCACAGTAGATTACGGAAAATTAAACGCCAACACTGCACCTCTGACCGCTGCTGTTCCGAATATCGCGGAAATTGTGACAATGATAAAAGGAGCTGCCCATCCTTGCAGGGTTGCCTTAGATTTTAAAGACATATTTTTTTATGATTCTCCTCCTTGAGCAGGACAAAGCGCAGTTTGCATTCACATGGAAAGGAGTGCAATATACCTTTAACCGCTTTCCACAAGGATACAAACATTCCCCCACTATTGCCCATAATGCTTTGGCTAAAGTGCTATCAGAGATTCCTGTTTCACAGGGATGTACAGTATACCAATATATTATTGATGACATCTTAATAGGGGAGAGAACCAAGAAAGTGTACAAGACATGATGGAAAACATCCGAAAAACATTATCAGATTTGGGATTGGAAATTCCCGACTCAAAGTGTCAGGGACCCGCACAGGAAGTTAAATTCCTGGGGGTCTGGTGGATTAAGGGAGCTGCTTCTGTCCCTCAGGATACCCTGAAAAAATAGAACATGGACAGAATCCTTCCAGCACGAAGGAGTTACAGCAAGTCCTGGGAACTTTAAGTTATTAGCGTAAACACATCCCTGGCTTTTCCATCATTGCTCGCCCCCTTTATTGTTTGCTCAAAAAAGGTAAATCCTGGGAGTCGACTGAACAACACACTAATGCACTAGAATTGCTAATAAAAGAGCTAAGGTTATTCCAACAACTTGGCCCCATACATCCAACTGACCCTGTCCATGTAGAATGGGGGCTCAGTGAACATGGTTCCCATTGTAATTTATGCCAGAAGGGACCAGCAGGACCGGAGAGACCATTAGAATTTAGCTCTCACGCCTTTAATGATACTGAGAGCAGCTATTCAGACCTGGAGAAGGGTTTACTGTCCCTGGTGCGAGCATTGCAACGAGCAGAGCAGATAAGGAGACAACAGAGCGTGATTGTTCGGGGCCCTTTTCGCCTCCCAGATGTGGTCCTTAAAGGGACACCACCACCAGCTGGCATTGCCCAGAAACCCACAGTTCGAAAGTGGTATGCTTATTTAGAAGGCATTAATGATATCATGCCAGTCTCTGAAGGTAGTATCAAAGTATCCATGCTCCAGAAGGATAGAGATGGTGCCCTATTGTTCCAATCCCCACCAAACAGACCATCTCCAATCCAAGAAGCACCTCCTCTGAAAGCAGGCAGTGATCTTACAGGAGTGTGGTTTACTGGTGTGTCATCTCACCGTGAGAACAGCAAGTGGAAATACAAGGCCGTAGCACTGGAAGTAGCAACGGGGGAAAGAGCAATTGAAACAGGAGAAGGTAGGGCACAAGTAGGGGAACTCAGAGCCGTCCTACTAGCTGCACAACATGGAGCTACTTACATTTACACTGACTCATATGCTGTTTTTAAAGGAGCCACTGAATGGCTAGGACACTGGGCAGCCAATGATTGGCAGGTGAATAGAGTCCCGATCTGGGAGACAGACAGTTGGAAGCAACTGTTGGAAATAGGAGGACAGAGACCATTGCACATTGCTTGGGTAAAAGGCCACGATCGTTCAAACTCGATCACTGCTCAGTTCAACCAACAGGTAGATAGCCTCACGCGGCTACAACAAATTGACACTGTAGATGATGGTCGGGAATGGTTACATATTAAGCCTGGCCATACAGGCCGTGCTGATCTGTATCAGGAAGGTCTAGCCCGGGGGTGGCCTGTGTCGGTTAAGCTGTGCGAACAAGTAGTAACTGCCTGGTCACAATGTCGCCTACGACTCAGCAAAGATCATCCGAGTAAGGCGCCTCCCTTACACATGCGGGACAAGAAAATGTTGTGGCATTCATGGCAGATTGATTATATTGGGCCCTTGAGATCATCAGGTGGGAAAAGATATGTCCTAGTCGGAGTGGAGATTATCTCCAGCCTCAGTATGGCCACTGGCTTCAAATCAGCTGCTGGGGACAACACAGTGAAAGGCCTAAAAGGGTGGTTCAGCACACTTCCCCTTCCCGAGGAAATCCAAAGTGATAACGGTTCACACTTTACCGCTACAGTGGTACAAGATTGGGCCAAAGAAGAAGGGATTCGATGGGTATTTCATACTCCCTATTATCCTCAGGCTAATGGCATTGTTGAATGCACCAACGGATTGGTTAAGCGTTTTGCAAAAACTCATAAATCATAAGGGAAGGTGAAGAAGGCACCTTGCCCACCGAAATTCGAAAAGTAATATGGGATAACGCAATTGAGTTTGAGAGAAAATTTCAATCCTGGTGGTATCTGGTTAATTTCACCTACGATCCCACTGAGAGCAAAGCCACAGCTTTTGTCTTAACGATACGCAATGCCTCAGTATCCACCATATACCCAATCATCGCACTGGGGTTGAATCATCAAGGAGCTCTACTCTATCCAACACAGCACAGAGGTTGGGCACGACAAAATGAGACTAAATGGCAAACTGCTGATGTTGACGCATGCGTTTCACGAGACCAACAAGGATTCATTTGTGAGAGTAATACTCTCAAAGCACAAGACCTTTGTCTTGACACCAACCAGAATGCTTGTCACTTTGAGACACATCCCGATGAAACCCCAGAGACTGTGCTTGACTATATTGGGAAAGGGTGCGTTAGCATGAGGTCTCCCTGTAGTCTTGTATTATAGACGAGAAAGGCTTGAGACCATGGCCACTCTGGGTCTCTTTGACTACAAACAACAGGGAATAAAAAGGTGAAACTGAATAGCATCAATTCCATCTGCCAATTCGTCATTTTAGAATTTGGGCCTCCAAATAGCCATACATCATAAAAGTAGTATTATTGCCAGGTTCAATGTCAGGATTCCCTGGAGACATTCAAAGGTAGCGTAGGCCAATCCGTCTGTACAGCTCATCCAAGGTTCCTGTAAGACATAAAGGAAAAGAAAATCTGCTCGGTCTTATTCGACCGACGGGGTTAAAAAGAAGGTGCGGTCCACCGGGTGCTGATCCGGTGTATCTTCCCTGAACAATCCTTGGCTTCCCATGCATAGGGATTTTTGGGAGTAGCTAGCACCATTGGCACCGTCCCATTTTGAGGCATTTTCACTAGCACAGGTAGTCCAGGGTGAAATCTTCCGGGGTATTTTCCCGGTTCATTGGCAGCCTTTGGCGAGATAATATTGGCAGGTACACAGAAAGCTTTCATTTTAGGACAGCCGTCTCCACTCCATTTGTTATTTAGTTGATAGATGGCATCATCCAATCGCAAATGCCAACCAGGTTCATGACTTTTTGCAAAACGCTTAACCAATCTATTGGTGCGTTCAACAATGCCATTAGCCTGGGGATAACAGGGAGTATGAAATACCCATCGAATCCCTTCTTCCTTGGCCCAATCTTGTACCACCGAAGCCGTAAAGTGTGAAACGTTATCACTCTGGATTTCGTCGGGAAGGGGAAGTGTGCTGAACCACCCTGTTAGGCCTTTCACTGTGTTGTCCCTCGTAGCTGGTTTGAAACTGCTGGCCATACTGAGGCTGGAGATAATCTCCACTCCTACCAGGACATATCTTTTCCCACCTGATGATCTCAAGGGCCCAATATAATCAAGCTGCCATGAATGCCACAACGCTTTCTTGTCCCGCATGTGTAAGGGAGGCGCCTTACTCGGATGATCTTTGCTGAGTCGTAGGCGACATTGTGAACAGGCAGTTACTATTTGTTCGCACAGCTTAACTGACACAAGCCACCCACCTTCCCGATACAGGTCAGGACGGCCTGTGCGGCCACGTTTAACATGTAACGATTCAAGTAAGCGTTCCCATTCCCGACCATCATCTACAATGTCAATTTGTTGTAGCCGCGTGAGGCCATCTACCTGTTGGTTGAACTGAGCAGTGATCGAGTTTGAACGATCGTGGCCTTTTACTCAAGCAATGTGCAATGGTCTCTGTCCTCCTATTTCCAACAGTTGCTTCCAATTATCTGTCTCCCAAACTGGGACTCTATTCACCTGCCAATCGTTGGCTGCCCAGTGTCCTAGCCATTCAGTGGCTCCTTTAAGAACAGCATATGACTCAGCGTAAAAGGAGGTGGCTCCATGTTGTGCAGCTAGTAGGACAGCTCTGAGTTCCCCTACCCTCCCCTATTTCAATTGCTCTTTCTCCCGTTGTTACTTCCAGTGCTACGGCCTTATATTTGCACTTATTTTTTTAACGGTGAGATGACGCACCAGTAAACCACACTCCTCTAAGATCACTGCTGTCCCTCAAAGGAGGTGCTTCTTGGATCGGAGATGGTCTGTTTGGTGGGGATTGGAACAATAGGGCACCATCTATATCCTTTGGTATCCTTGTGAAGTAGCCTTGGATACTTTAACACTGCCTTCAGAGACTGGCTTGATTTCATTAATGCCTTCTAAATAAGCATACCACTTTCGAACTGTAGGTCTCTGGGCAATGCCAGCTGGTGGTGGTGTCCCTTTAAGGACCACATCTGGGAGGCGAAAAGGTCCCAGGAAAGATCACACTCTGTTCTCTTCTTATCTGCTCTGCTCGTTGCAACGCTCGCACCAGGGACAGTAAACCCTTCTCCAGGTCTGAATAGCTGCATTCAGTATCATTGAAGGAGTGGGAGCAAAATTCTAATGGTCTCTCCGGTCCTGCTGGTCCCTTCTGCCATAAATTACAACGGGAACCATGTTCACTGAGCCCCCATTCTACATGGACAGGGTCAGTTGGATGTATGGGGCCAAGTTGTTGGAATAACCTTAGCTCCTTTATTAGTAATTGCAGAGCATTAGTGTGTTGTTCAGTCCACACCCAGGATTTACCCTTTTTTGCCAAGCTATGAAGGGGGCGAGCAATGATGGAAAAGCCAGGGATGTGTTTACGCCAATAACTTAAAGTTCCCAGGACCTGCTGTAACTCCTTCGTGCTGGAAGGATTCTGTCCATGTTCTATTTTTTCAGGGTATCCTGAGGGACAGAAGCAGCTCCCTTAATCCACCAGACCCCCAGGAATTTAACTTCCTGTGCGGGTCCCTGACACTTTGAGTCGGGTCTACGTGAGGCACCCACTAACACTTCTGCCCTAGTCATTCGCTGCTCTCCCGGCAACCAGAGGTTAATTTTTGCAGTGGGGCATGTTTTTACCACACCATCAATTCCTGTGAAGTTGACTCTGCGTCGGGTGGGATTTATACCTAGAAGTTGTGCTGTTTCGTTAGTGATTGCAGACATTTGGGCTCCGGTATCAATAATAAAATTTACCAATATCTTCCGGGGTCCAACAGGAATGACAATAACAGGTTCGGAGTCTTTATGAGAGCGCCATTGGATTGCTAGTACCTGCCCGACAGGGTTGCTCAGTGCCCTCCCCGGGGATAGGAGTGTTGTGGCTGGGACTCTGTCAAATCAATCAAGTTATGTTCCGGTGCAGAAGGCACAGTTTTCTCACGGCTTGGGGATTCTCTGGTTAGACTTTTCTCCCCAGCCGCATTATTCTTTCTAGGTAGAGATTGGACTAGCGTACGGAGATCTCCCGTAGGGTCACCGTGCAAGAATTGTCGGGGCACCCCTAATTGTAGGGCTTTACGCCACAACTCATTCCGGTCCTTATCTGGCTTAAACCTTCCCTCTGATTTAGGGTTTTGAGTGTGAGTTTGGACTTGGCGAACCTTTCGCGGGTGTTCGGAGGATTTCTCACTAGTTTGGCTGGCCCAGCCCATTCGGCGCCCATATTGATCTATTTCCTGTACATTCCAGGTGGGCATGTAGTGACGACGGCCCCGCCCATGAGCACCCCGAGCATCCCGTATACGATCTTGAGTGCGAACAAGGAACGGTTTCAGGCAACCGGGAAGACCACGGATGAGAGGGGCTAATCGATCCGGGTCGATAGGGGCTGACATTGGGGATTTCCGAAATTCCTCTCTGTCATACATGGCTTGCAGACAAGCTGCTTTCCGTACAGCCGCAAACAGATCAGAGTAGCCTGTAGCTCTAATCTCTAACGGCTCCCCCCTCTCTCGCGGATCCATACCCCCTGCCCAAAAGGCTGCTCGAGCGGTTAGGGAATAATTATGATCCCCAGGCATAGTGGTTAAAAACACTCCTGGTCCCCAAGAGTCTCCTGCTTCTTCCTCACTCAGCATAATTCTGCCCCCCCCTTCAGAAGAAACTCGCCACACGTACTCAACAGCTGACTCTTCTGGTCGCCTCGAATATTTCTCCCTTATTTTTGTTAACTCGGTTGGTGTCCATGGAACGGTACGCACAGTGGTGTGAATTTCATCACCATCATCAACTGCAGTTTCAGTTTTAACCAGAGGACGTAAAGGAAAAACTTGGGATTTCAAAGTAAAAGTCCTTTCCTCCTCATCTTCTTCGTCATCCTCACTATTAGACAAAAAAATCTCCGGTCTGGGTTCCGGAATTTGGATAACACATTAACTTACGAATCTGTTGGACCTGGGTCGAGGGCTGCATTTTATCTAAGAGCCCGGTCACCCTTTCAATAACATTTTAAGTTGGCGATTTTCACTCCCAAGTTGAGCATTCCGGTTTCCTAAACATTCATTCTCACTCACAAGCTTATCGACTTGAGTTCTTAATCTTTCTCCTGTCTCCTTTTGCAAGGCTAATGATGACTTCAGCACCTCATTCTCCGATTTCAGGGTTGCATATTCTACAGCTGAAATCAGATTAGGAGCGGGGGTTTCTCTAGCTTCTTGTTGTGCACAAGATAAACAGGCACCTAACACAGCACAAATCACACCCTTGCCTTTCCCCGCTCTGAGCTTCTGTGAAACCCGACGCTCTTCAATACGTTCCACCACTTTCTCTTCATCCTTCCAAAATTTTTGGGCCCACTCCTTCCCAGCCTGGGAAGGGGCACAATCATATTTTTGCAGCAGTTTATCCATGGCAATCCTGCCGACTACGCCAAATTCTGTTGCGTGAAACGGGGCCAAGCGGTTTTGGCAGAAGATAAACCCCCTTGCGTTCTAACACTCCTCACCGAGGTGGGAGGCCAGGTGCGGCTGGGTTTCAATTCTGAGTGATGCCCAATTCAGCACTATCAGGCCAATCGCGTTTACTATGTGTTAAACTATTACGATTTGGAGACACTAATAGTGGGCTGCACCTTCAGTCTAGTCGTGCTCCTGAACCAGCACGGCCTCTCTCAAGTTTTGGTCGCGTTCAGTGAGAAAGCGAAACGACTAGCTACTGAAACAGTGCAGTTTATTTAAACAACAGATATACAGGTTCTTTAGGATTGCCGGTGATAAATACACTGTCTGCAAAGCACGTGCAAATAAAGACATTGTTAAATAGACAAACGCGCGACAAAATTATAAACGATACAGCCTGGCTATAAATGTAGGGTAGAGATTCTCTAGAGAAATTTCTAGAGTCCCCGAGAAAGCACTCGGTGTAATCAAAGTCTTACCCAAAGGCGTCCTTATGAGGGGGAAGAAAGGCTCAGCCCGTCGACTGATCCCAGAAAACAGCGGTGGGATTCTTCGCGATGGTGTCTTCCCAGACATCCCCCCTCTCTTGGGCTATTTTTATATTATTTTTTTAACTTCAAAGTGGAGTTTGAGTGACTTTAGTCATATGTACTTTTATTATGATTAATGTACTCAAGGAGGAGTGTTCACACCTCGGGGGCGGATAGCCTCCGGGATGGAGGTGTGTTTTGATACATTGTGGTGAGCAAAGTTCGCACAAAAGGACAGCATTTCATCAACATTTGACGAAATGTTGGCTCGGGTGGCGTGTAAGCCGCTTATCAGTTCCGTAGTACCATCTCGTCCCCATATCTGCTATTCGTCACAAGGGAAGGCCACGGAACAAGCGCGTTCCGTTCCATCCCTTGTGTAGTTTCGCAAACAACCTTGTACAGGGAATCACAGCTGTTGCATTCTTCGTGTGCTAGCTGCGGCTGTATTCTACCTCAGAAGCCTCTTGATTTTATGACTTTCCTTAATGTGTGAACAATGCTGTATTTTTGTATTCTTGGCCAATTTAGTAATTATTCCACAAGAACACACATTGGTTGCCGATTTATCAACGGGTCTAATCACCACAGGCCAACTGTAATTAAAACCATCTATGTAGACTCTACCAAAGCGGACAAATACAACACTGATTGTTACAAAATTATGGAGCCAAATTCAGATTGCTGGCACAATTTCACTTTCATCAAACCTACAGTAGTGTACTGTATTTGGGGCTACAAGGGCACAGAATTGTTATTTGAATTTATGATTGACTCAAATACACCTGAACTTGCTGAAATGAATCCAGAACCTACACCCCACAAACTCTCAAAGGCTCTCTCTTCTAAGAGAAAAAAAAAAAAACACCTCTCTCTTTTCTAAGCCCTCCATTAGACTAACTCCTTACATTTTCAACATTGGCTCTTACGTTATTAAACACACACAGGTCAACAACAGGTACTGTTTAATCCCACATATTCCCTCAAACGAGCAGAATTGTCAATGCAGATTAAAATCTCTGCGATCAAACCCACCTGCTTACCATTCCTGAGTACATCTTATGCAGAATGGTCAGCATGGTTACGCAAACGAACTCTTGCCACTTCACACGGACGGAAGAGGGATGCGACTGGTATCTTAGGAACAGGCCTGGGAGTCTTGAATAGTATAGATGCTGAGATACTTGCCAACAAACTAGTCACAACCGCTACTGATCTGGACAAATTAAGACATCCCCTACAGTCCTCTCTATTAGCATTGGGAAACCACCAACGGCTTTTATAGAATATATTGCCTCAATGGGAAGAAACGGGTGAAAAAGACCATCAGCTGATCACAGATGCACTTGGTACAACTCAAACCAATGTTTCCTTGGCTCTTAGTTGTATCCAAGCCCAATTGTGGATGCAATCTATGACAGCCGCAATCATAAGGGAAGGTAAAGAAGGCACCTTGCCCACCGAAATTCGAAAAGTAATATGGGATAACGCAATTGAATTTGAGAAAAAATTTCAGTCCAGGTGGTATCTGGTTAATTTCACCTACGATCCCACTGAGAGCAAAGCCACAGCTTTTGTCTTAACGATACGCAATGCCTCCGTATACACCACATACCCAATCATCGCACTGGGGTTGAATCACCAAGGAGCTCTACTCTATCCAACACAGCACAGAGGTTGGGCACGACAAAATGAGACTAAATGGCAAACTGCTGATGTTGACGCATGCGTTTCACGAGACCAACAAGGATTCATTTGTGAGAGTAATACTCTCAAAGCACAAGACCTTTGTCTTGACACCAACCAGAATGTTTGTCACTTTGAGACACATCCCGATGAAACCCCAGAGACTGTGCTTGACTATATTGGGAAAGGGTGCGTTAGCATGAGGTCTCCCTGTAGTCTTGTATTCAGAGATGACATAGTAATCACTCAAATCTTTGTGTTTGAACTTTACTAACACAAAGTTACGGGATGCGACTTCAAATATTAAGCTCCTGTTACGTCTTTTCAATTGCTACAACCTAATTATACGTTGATTCGAGATTGTTGCCTACCCCTATCGGAATGAATCTCTCCCTGGTGAAGAAGCTGCTAAAACACAATGAATTGAAGCGACTCTTGAAAGAGGCCCAAGAAAATAGACAGACAACTTTGATTACCGTCCATCATCAGGTTGAAGAAATACACCAAGCGTTGGAAAGAGTGAAGAGAGGCGAAGGACATAGATGGGGAGATCCTCTTTTTGGATGGTCACCGACAGTTACAGGACTTTATAACAAGATGCTTCACTCTGTTGTTGTTTTACTAATACTCACTGTATTGTGCTTTGCTTAGACAATTGTTTTGCATGTTAGACTTTGGATTATGATGAAAAGTTTAAATCGCTTGATCACTCCGCGAGAAGGATTTCCACTTGATATCCCTCACCACAAGAACACATGTGATCTTTCTTATCAGTGTTGAGTACGTCGACCTTGACTGACTGTAGACAAAGCTTTCCCTGCAGGCTCTTTGGGCGGGGGACCCATCTCCAGCCGTATGGCCATTTTTGTGCCTGGCGCGGCGCCAAGTTGGAAAGCGTGGCTTTGAGTCTGAAGGCAGCAGGAAAGCCCGCAGCCCCCAGGTCTGTGGGGCTACGCAAGCGGTTCCCAAAGAGCTTTAGAACAAGGCATAGTTTTCCCTGCTGACTCCTTGGGCGGGGGACCCATCTCCAGCCATAGGCCATTTTTGTGCCTGGCGCGGCGCCAAGTGGGAAAGGGTGGTGTCGAGGCTGAAGGCAGCAGGAAAGTCTGCAGCCCCCAGGTCTGTGGGGCTATGCAAGCGGTTCCCAAAGAGCTTTAGAACAAGGCATAGTTTTCCCTGCTGGCTCTTTGGGCATGGGACCCATCTCCAGCCGTATGGCCATTTTTGTGCCTGGCGCGGCGCCAAGTGTGAAAGGGTGGCTTTGAGGCTTGAAGGCAGCAAGACAGCCCGCAGCCCCCAGGTCTGTGTGGCTACGCAAGCGGTTCCCAAAGAGCTTTAGAACAAGGCATAGTTTTCCCTGCTGGCTCCTTGGGCGGGGGACCCATCTCCAGCTGTATGGCCATTTTTGTGCCTAGCACGACGCCAAGTGGGAAAGGGTGGCTTTGAGGCTGAAGGCAGCAGCAAAGCCTGCAGCCCCCAGGTCTGTGGGGCTACGCAAGCGGTTCCCAAAGAGCTTTAGAACAAGGCATAGTTTTCCCTGCTGGCTCTTTGGGCATGGGACCCATCTCCACCCATAGGCCATTTTTGTGCCTGATAGGGCGCCAAGTGGGAAAGGGTGGCTTTGAGGCTGAAGACAGCAGGAAAGCCCGCAGCCCCCAGGTCTGTGGGGCTATGCAAGCGGTTCCCAAAGAGCTTTAGAACAAGGCATAGTTTTCCCTGCTGGCTCTTTGGGCGGGGGACCCATCTCCAGCCGTATGGCCATTTTTGTGCCTGGCGCGGCGCCAAGTGGGAAAGGGTGGTTTTGAGGCTGAAGGCAGCAGGAAAGCCCGCAGCCCCCAGGTCTGTGGGGCTACGCAAGCGGTTCCCAAAGAGCTTTAGAACAAGGCATAGTTTTCCCTGCTGGCTCTTTGGGTGGGGGACCCATCTCCAGACGTATGGCTATTTTTGTGCCTGGCGCGGTGCGTAGTGGCATAGGGTGGTTTTGAGGCTGAAGGCAGCAGGAAAGCCCGCAGCCCCCACGTCTGTGGGCCCAAGCAAGCGGTTCCCAGAGAGCTTTAGAACAAGGCATAGTTTTCCCTGCTGGCTCTTTGGGCGGGGGACCCATCTCCAGCCATATGGCCATTTTTGTGCCTGGCGCGGTGCGTAGTGGGAAAGGGTGGTTTTGAGGCTGAAGGCAGCAGGAAAGCCCGCAGCCCCCAGGTCTGTGGGGCCAAGCAAGCGGTTCCCAAAGAGCTTTAGAACAAGGCATAGTTTTCCCTGCTGGCTCTTTGGGCATGGGACCCATCTCCAGCCATAGGCCATTTTTGTGCCTGGCGCGGCGCCAAGTGGGAAAGGGTGGCTTTGAGGCTGAAGGCAGCAGCAAAGCCCGCAGCCCCCAGGTCTGTGGGGCTACGCAAGCGGTTCCCAAAGAGCTTTAGAACAAGGCATAGTTTTCCCTGCTGGCTCTTTGGGCGGGGGACCCATCTCCAGCCGTATGGCCATTTTTGTGCCTGATAGGGCGCCAAGTGGGAAAGGGTGGTGTCGAGGCTGAAGACAGCAGGAAAGCCTGCAGCCCCCAGGTCTGTGGGGCTACGCAAGCGGTTCCCAAAGAGCTTTAGAACAAGGCATAGTTTTCCCTGCTGGCTCTTTGGGCGGGGGACCCATCTCCAGCCGTATGGCCATTTTTGAGCCTGGCACGGCGCCAGGTGGGAAAGGGTGGCTTTGAGGCTGAAGGCAGGAGCAAAGCCTGCAGCCCCCAGGTCTGTGGGGCTACGCAAGCGGTTCCCAAAGAGCTTTAGAACAAGGCATAGTTTTCCCTGCTGGCTCTTAGGGCGGGGGACCCATCTCCAGCCGTATGGCCATTTTTGAGCCTGGCGCGGCGCCAAGTGGGAAAGGGTGGTGTCGAGGCTGAAGGCAGCAGGAAAGCCCGCAGCCCCCAGGTCTGTGGGGCTACGCAAGCGGTTCCCAAAGAGCTTTAGAACAAGGCATAGTTTTCCCTGCTGGCTCTTTTGGCAGGGGACCCATCTCCAGCCGTATGGCCATTTTTGTGCCTGGCGCGGTGCGTAGTGGGAAAGGGTGGTGTTGAGGCTGAAGGCAGCAGCAAAGCCTGCAGCCCCCAGGTCTGTGGGGCCAAGCAAGCGGTTCCCAAAGAGCTTTAGAACAAGGCATAGTTTTCCCTGCTGGCTCTTTGGGCGGGGGACCCATCTCCAGCCGTATGGCCATTTTTGTGCCTGGCCCGGCGCCAAGTGGGAAAGGGTGGCTTTGAGGCTGAAGGCAGCAGCAAAGCCCGCAGCCCCCAGGTCTGTGGGGCTACGCAAGCGGTTCCCAAAGAGCTTTAGAACAAGGCATAGTTTTCCCTGCTGGCTCTCTGGGCGGGGGACCCATCTGCAGCCGTATGGCCATTTTTGAGCCTGGAGCAGTGCCAAGTGGGAAAGGGTGGTTTTGAGGGTGAAGGCAGCAGGAAAGCCCGCAGCCCCCAGGTCTGTGGGGCTACGCAAGCGGTTCCCAAAGAGCTTTAGAACAAGGCATAGTTTTCCCTGCTGGCTCTTTGGGCGGGGGACCCATCTCCAGCCGTATGGCCATTTTTGTGCCTGGCGCGGTGCCAAGTGGGAAAGGGTGGTGTCGAGGCTGAAGGCAGCAGGAAAGCCCGCAGCCCCCACGTCTGTGGGGCCAAGCAAGCGGTTCCCAAAGAGCTTTAGAACAAGGCATAGTTTTCCCTGCTGGCTCTTTGGGCCTGGGACCCATCTCCAGCCATAGGCCATTTTTGTGCTTGATAGGGCGCCAAGTGGGAAAGGGTGGCTTTGAGGCTTGAAGGCAGCAGGAAAGCCCGCAGCCCCCAGGTCTGTGGGGCTACGCAAGCGGTTCCCAAAGAGCTTTAGAACAAGGCATAGTTTTCCCTGCTGGCTCTCTGGGAGGGGGACCCATCTCCAGCCGTATGGCCATTTTTGAGCCTGGCGCGGCGCCAAGTGGGAAAGGGTTGTGTCGAGGCTAAAGGCAGCAGGAAAGCCCGCAGCCCCCAGGTCTGTGGGGCTACGCAAGCGGTTCCCAAAGAGCTTTAGAACAAGGCATAATTTTCCCTGCTGGCTCTTTGGGCGGGGGACCCATCTCCAGCCGTATGGCCATTTTTGTGCCTGGCGCAGCGCCAAGTGGGAAAGGGTGGTTTTGAGGCTGAAGGCAGCAGCAAAGCCTGCAGCCCCCAGGTCTGTGGGGCTACGCAAGCGGTTCCCAAAGAGCTTTAGAACAAGGCATAGTTTTCCCTGCTGGCTCTTTGGGCGGGGGACCCATCTCCAGCCGTATGGCCATTTTTGTGCCTGGCCGGGGGCCAAGTGGGAAAGGGTGGTTTTGAGGCTGAAGGCAGCAGGAAAGCCCGCAGCCCCTAGGTCTGTGGGGCCAAGCAAGCGGTTCCCAAAGAGCTTTAGAACAAGGCATAGTTTTCCCTGCTGGCTCTTTGGGCATGGGACCCATCTCCAGCCATAGGCCATTTTTGTGCTTGATAGGGCGCCAAGTGGGAAAGGGTGGCTTTGAGGCTGAAGACAGCAGGAAAGCCCGCAGCCCCCAGGTCTGTGGGGCTATGCAAGCGGTTCCCAAAGAGCTTTAGAACAAGGCATAGTTTTCCCTGCTGGCTCTCTGGGCGGGGGACCCATCTCCAGCCGTATGGCCATTTTTGAGCCTGGCGCGGCGCCAGGTGGGAAAGGGTGGCTTTGAGGCTGAAGGCAGGAGCAAAGCCCGCAACCCCCAGGTCTGTGGTGCTACGCAAGCGGTTCCCAAAGAGCTTTAGAACAAGGCATAGTTTTCCCAGCTGGCTCTTAGGGCATGGGACCCATCTCCAGACATAGGCCATTTTTGTGCCTGGCGCGGCGCCAAGTGGGAAAGGGTGCTGTCGAGGCTGAAGGCAGCAGGAAAGCCCGCAGCCCCAAGGTCTGTGGGGCTACGCAAGCGGTTCCCAAAGAGCTTTAGAACAAGGCATAGTTTTCCCTGCTGGCTCTTTGGGCGGGGGACCCATCTCCAGTCATATGGCTATTTTTATGCCTGGCGCGTTGCGTAGTGGGAAAGGGTGGTTTTGAGGCTGAAGGCAGCAGGAAAGCCTGCAGCCCCCAGGTCTGTGGGGCTACGCAAGCGGTTCCCAAAGAGCTTTAGAACAAGGCATAGTTTTCCCTGCTGGCTCTTTGGGCGGGGGACCCATCTCCAGCCGTACGGCCATTTTTGTGCCTGGCGCGGCGCCAAGAGGGAAAGGGTGGTGTCGAGGCTAAAGGCAGCAGGAAAGCCCGCAGCCCCCAGGTCTGTGGGGCTACGCAAGCGGTTCCCAAAGAGCTTTAGAACAAGGCATAGTTTTCCCTGCTGGCTCTTTGGGCGGGGGACCCATCTCCAGCCGTATGGCCATTTTTGTGCATGGCGCAGCGCCAAGTGGGAAATGGTGGTATCGAGGCTGAAGGCAGCAGGAAAGCCCGCAGCCCCCACGTCTGTGGGGCTACGCAAGCGGTTCCCAAAGAGCTTTAGAACAAGGCATAGTTTTCCCTGCTGGCTCTTTGGGCATGGGACCCATCTCCACCCATAGGCCATTTTTGTGCCTGATAGGGCGCCAAGTGGGAAAGGGTGGCTTTGAGGCTGAAGACAGCAGGAAAGCCTGCAGCCCCCAGGTCTGTGGGGCTACGCAAGCGGTTCCCAAAGAGCTTTAGAACAAGGCATAGTTTTCCCTGCTGGCTCTTTGGGTGGGGGACCCATCTCCAGCCGTATGGCTATTTTTGTGCCTGACGCGGTGCGTAGTGGCATAGGGTGGTTTTGACGCTGAAGGCAGCAGGAAAGCCCGCAGCCCCCAGGTCTGAGGGGCTACGCAAGCGGTTCCCAAAGAGCTTTAGAACAAGGCATAGTTTTCCCTGCTGGCTCTTTGGGCGGGGGACCCATCTCCAGCCGTATGGCCATTTTTGTGCCTGGCGCGGCGCCAAGTGGGTAAGGGTGGTGTCGAGGCTGAAGGCAGCAGCAAAGCCTGCAGCCCCCAGGTCTGTGGGGCCAAGCAAGCGGTTCCCAAAGAGCTTTAGAACAAGGCATAGTTTTCCCTGCTGGCTCTTTGGGCATGGGACCCATCTCCAGCCGTATGGCCATTTTTGTGCCTGGCGCGGCGCCAAGTGGGAAAGGGTGGCTTTGAGGCTGAAGGCAGCAGCAAAGCCCGCAGCCCCCAGGTCTGTGGGGCTACGCAAGCGGTTCCCAGAGACCTTTAGAACAAGGCATAGTTTTCCCTGCTGGCTCTTTGGGCATGGGACCCATCTCCAGCCATATGGCCATTTTTGTGCCTGGCCCGGCGCCAAGAGGGAAAGGGTGGTGTCGAGGCTAAAGGCAGCAGGAAAGCCCGCAGCCCCCAGGTCTGTGGGGCTACGCAAGCGGTTCCCAAAGAGCTTTAGAACAAGGCATAGTTTTCCCTGCTGGCTCTTTGGGCGGGGGACTCATCTCCAGCCGTATGGCCATTTTTGTGCATGGCGCAGCGCCAAGTGGGAAATGGTGGTATCGAGGCTGAAGGCAGCAGGAAAGCCCGCAGCCCCCACGTCTGTGGGGCTACGCAAGCGGTTCCCAAAGAGCTTTAGAACAAGGCATAGTTTTCCCTGCTGGCTCTTTGGGCATGGGACCCATCTCCACCCATAGGCCATTTTTGTGCCTGATAGGGCGCCAAGTGGGAAAGGGTGGCTTTGAGGCTGAAGACAGCAGGAAAGCCTGCAGCCCCCAGGTCTGTGGGGCTACGCAAGCGGTTCCCAAAGAGCTTTAGAACAAGGCATAGTTTTCCCTGCTGGCTCTTTGGGTGGGGGACCCATCTCTAGCCGTATGGCTATTTTTGTGCCTGACGCGGTGCGTAGTGGCATAGGGTGGTTTTGAGGCTGAAGGCAGCAGGAAAGCCCGCAGCCCCCACGTCTGTGGGGCCAAGCAAGCGGTTCCCAAAGAGCTTTAGAACAAGGCATAGTTTTCCCTGCTGGCTCTTTGGGCGGGGGACCCATCTCCAGCCGTATGGCCATTTTTGTGCCTGGCGCGGTGCGTAGTGGGAAAGGGTGGTTTTGACGCTGAAGGCAGCAGGAAAGCCCGCAGCCCCCAGGTCTGTGGGGCTACGCAAGCGGTTCCCAAAGAGCTTTAGAACAAGGCATAGTTTTCCCTGCTGGCTCTTTGGGCGGGGGACCCATCTCCAGCCGTATGGCCATTTTTGTACCTGGCGCGGCGCCAAGTGGGTAAGGGTGGTGTCGAGGCTGAAGGCAGCAGCAAAGCCTGCAGCCCCCAGGTCTGTGGGGCTACGCAAGCGGTTCCCAAAGAGCTTTAGAACAAGGCATAGTTTTCCCTGCTGGCTCTTTGGGCGGGGGACCCATCTCCAGCCGTATGGCCATTTTTGTGCCTGATAGGGCGCCAAGTGGGAAAGGGTGGTGTCGAGGCTGAAGACAGCAGGAAAGCCCGCAGCCCCCACGTCTGTGGGGCCAAGCAAGCGGTTCCCAAAGAGCTTTAGAACAAGGCATAGTTTTCCCTGCTGGCTCTTTGGGCAGGGGACCCATCTCCACCCATAGGCCATTTTTGTGCCTGATAGGGCGCCAAGTGGGAAAGGGTGGCTTTGAGGCTGAAGACAGCAGGAAAGCCTGCAGCTCCCAGGTCTGTGGGGCTATGCAAGCGGTTCCCAAAGAGCTTTAGAACAAGGCATAGTTTTCCCTGCTGGCTCTTTGGGCGGGGGACCCATCTCCAGCCGTATGGCCATTTTTGTGCCTGGCGCGGCGCCAAGTGGGAAAGGGTGGTGTCGAGGCTGAAGGCAGCAGGAAAGCCCGCAGCCCCCAGGTCTGTGGGGCTACGCAAGCGGTTCCCAAAGAGCTTTAGAACAAGGCATAGTTTTCCCTGCTGGCTCTTTGGGCGGGGGACCCATCTCCAGCCGTATGGCCATTTTTGTGCCTGGCGCGGCGCCAAGTGGGAAAGGGTGGCTTTGAGGCTGAAGGCAGCAGGAAAGCCCGCAGCCCCCAGGTCTGTGGGGCTACACAAGCGGTTCCCAAAGAGCTTTAGAACAAGGCATAGTTTTCCCTGCTGGCTCTTTGGGTGGGGGACCCATCTCCAGACGTATGGCAATTTTTGTGCCTGGCGCGGTGCGTAGTGGCATAGGGTGGTTTTGAGGCTGAAGGCAGCAGGAAAGCCCGCAGCCCCCACGTCTGTGGGGCCAAGCAAGCGGTTCCCAGAGAGCTTTAGAACAAGGCATAGTTTTCCCTGCTGGCTCTTTGGGCGGGGGACCCATCTCCAGCCATATGGCCATTTTTGTGCCTGGCGCGGTGCGTAGTGGGAAAGGGTGGTTTTGAGGCTGAAGGCAGCAGGAAAGCCCGCAGCCCCCACGTCTCTGGGGCCAAGCAAGCGGTTCCCAAAGAGCTTTAGAACAAGGCATAGTTTTCCCTGCTGGCTCTTTGGGCATGGGACCCATCTCCAGCCATAGGCCATTTTTGTGCCTGGCGCGGCGCCAAGTGGGAAAGGGTGGCTTTGAGGCTGAAGGCAGCAGCAAAGCCCGCAGCCCCCAGGTCTGTGGGGCTACGCAAGCGGTTCCCAAAGAGCTTTAGAACAAGGCATAGTTTTCCCTGCTGGCTCTTTGGGCGGGGGACCCATCTCCAGCCGTATGGCCATTTTTGTGCCTGATAGGGCGCCAAGTGGGAAAGGGTGGCTTTGAGGCTGAAGACAGCAGGAAAGCCTGCAGCCCCCAGGTCTGTGGGGCTACGCAAGCGGTTCCCAAAGAGCTTTAGAACAAGGCATAGTTTTCCCTGCTGGCTCTTTGGGCGGGGGACCCATCTCCAGCCGTATGGCCATTTTTGAGCCTGGCGCGGCGCCAGGTGGGAAAGGGTGGCTTTGAGGCTGAAGGCAGGAGCAAAGCCTGCAGCCCCCAGGTCTGTGGGGCTACGCAAGCGGTTCCCAAAGAGCTTTAGAACAAGGCATAGTTTTCCCTGCTGGCTCTTAGGGCGGGGGACCCATCTCCAGCCGTATGGCCATTTTTGAGCCTGGCGCAGCGCCAAGTGGGAAAGGGTGGTGTCGAGGCTGAAGGCAGCAGGAAAGCCCGCAGCCCCCAGGTCTGTGGGGCTACGCAAGCGGTTCCCAAAGAGCTTTAGAACAATGCATAGTTTTCCCTGCTCGCTCTTTGGGCGGGGGACCCATCTCCAGCCGTATGGCCATTTTTGTGCCTGGCGAAGCCCCAAGAGGGAAAGGGTGGCTTTGAATCTGAAGGCAGCAGGAAAGCCCGCAGCCCCCAGGTCTGTGGGGCTACGCAAGCGGTTCCCAAAGAGCTTTAGAACAAGGCATAGTTTTCCCTGCTGGCTCTTTTGGCAGGGGACCCATCTCCAGCCGTATGGCCATTTTTGTGCCTGGCGCGGTGCGTAGTGGGAAAGGGTGGTGTTGAGGCTGAAGGCAGCAGCAAAGACTGCAGCCCCCAGGTCTGTGGGGCCAAGCAAGCGGTTCCCAAAGAGCTTTAGAACAAGGCATAGTTTTCCCTGCTGGCTCTTTGGGCGGGGGACCCATCTCCAGCCGTATGGCCATTTTTGTGCCTGGCCCGGCGCCAAGTGGGAAAGGGTGGCTTTGAGGCTGAAGGCAGCAGCAAAGCCCGCAGCCCCCAGGTCTGTGGGGCTACGCAAGCGGTTCCCAAAGAGCTTTAGAACAAGGCATAGTTTTCCCTGCTGGCTCTTTGGGCGGGGGACCCATCTGCAGCCGTATGGCCATTTTTGAGCCTGGAGCAGTGCCAAGTGGGAAAGGGTGGTTTTGAGGGTGAAGGCAGCAGGAAAGCCCGCAGCCCCCAGGTCTGTGGGGCTACGCAAGCGGTTCCCAAAGAGCTTTAGAACAAGGCATAGTTTTCCCTGCTGGCTCTTTGGGCGGGGGACCGATCTCCAGCCGTATGGCCATTTTTGTGCCTGGCGCGGCGCCAAGTGGGAAAGGGTGGTTTTGAGGCTGAAGGCAGCAGGAAAGCCCGCAGTCCCCACGTCTGTGGGGCCAAGCAAGCGGTTCCCAAAGAGCTTTAGAACAAGGCATAGTTTTCCCTGCTGGCTCTTTGGGCCTGGGACCCATCTCCAGCCATAGGCCATTTTTGTGCTTGATAGGGCGCCAAGTGGGAAAGGGTGGCTTTGAGGCTGAAGGCAGCAGGAAAGCCTGCAGCCCCCAGGTCTGTGGGGCTACGCAAGCAGTTCCCAAAGAGCTTTAGAACAAGGCATAGTTTTCCCTGCTGGCTCTTTGTTCGGGGGACCCATCTCCAGCCATAGGCCATTTTTGTGCCTGGCCCGGCGCCCAGTGGGAAAGGGTGGCTTTGAGGCTTGAAGGCAGCAGGAAAGCCCGCAGCCCCCAGGTGTGTGGGGCTACGCAAGCGGTTCCCAAAGAGCTTTAGAACAAGGCATAGTTTTCCCTGCTGGCTCTCTGGGAGGGGGACCCATCTCCAGCCGTATGGCCATTTTTGAGCCTGGCGCGGCGCCAAGTGGGAAAGGGTTGTGTCGAGGCTAAAGGCAGCAGGAAAGCCCGCAGCCCCCAGGTCTGTGGGGCTACGCAAGCGGTTCCCAAAGAGCTTTAGAACAAGGCATAATTTTCCCTGCTGGCTCTTTGGGCGGGGGACCCATCTCCAGCCGTATGGCCATTTTTGTGCCTGGCGCAGCGCCAAGTGGGAAAGGGTGGTTTTGAGGCTGAAGGCAGCAGCAAAGCCTGCAGCCCCCAGGTCTGTGGGGCTACGCAAGCGGTTCCCAAAGAGCTTTAGAACAAGGCATAGTTTTCCCTGCTGGCTCTTTGGGCGGGGGACCCATCTCCAGCCGTATGGCCATTTTTGTGCCTGGCCGGGGGCCAAGTGGGAAAGGGTGGTTTTGAGGCTGAAGGCAGCAGGAAAGCCCGCAGCCCCCAGGTGTGTGGGGCTACGCAAGCGGTTCCCAAAGAGCTTTAGAACAAGGCATAGTTTTCCCTGCTGGCTCTTTGGGCATGGGACCCATCTCCAGCCATAGGCCATTTTTGTGCTTGATAGGGCGCCAAGTGGGAAAGGGTTGCTTTGAGGCTGAAGACAGCAGGAAAGCCCGCAGCCCCCAGGTCTGTGGGGCTACGCAAGCGGTTCCCAAAGAGCTTTAGAACAAGGCATAGTTTTCCCTGCTGGCTCTCTGGGCGGGGGACCCATCTCCAGCCGTATGGCCATTTTTGAGCCTGGCGCGGCGCCAGGTGGGAAAGGGTGGCTTTGAGGCTGAAGGCAGGAGCAAAGCCTGCAGCCCCCAGGTCTGTGGTGCTACGCAAGCGGTTCCCAAAGAGCTTTAGAACAAGGCATAGTTTTCCCAGCTGGCTCTTAGGGCATGGGACCCATCTCCAGCCATAGGCCATTTTTGTGCCTGGCGCGACGCCAAGTGGGAAAGGGTGCTGTCGAGGCTGAAGGCAGCAGGAAAGCCCGCAGCCCCAAGGTCTGTGGGGCTACGCAAGCGGTTCCCAAAGAGCTTTAGAACAAGGCATAGTTTTCCCTGCTGGCTCTTTGGGCGGGGGACCCATCTCCAGTCGTATGGCTATTTTTATGCCTGGCGTGTTGCGTAGTGGGAAAGGGTGGTTTTGAGGCTGAAGGCAGCAGGAAAGCCTGCAGCCCCCAGGTCTGTGGGGCTACGCAAGCGGTTCCCAAAGAGCTTTAGAACAAGGCATAGTTTTCCCTGCTGGCTCTTTGGGCGGAGGACCCATCTCCAGCCGTATGGCCATTTTTGTGCCTGGCCGGGGGCCAAGTGGGAAAGGGTGGTTTTGAGGCTGAAGGCAGCAGGAAAGCCCGCAGCCCCCACGTGTGTGGGGCTACGCAAGCGGTTCCCAAAGAGCTTTAGAACAAGGCATAGTTTTCCCTGCTGGCTCTTTGGGCATGGGACCCATCTCCAGCCATAGGCCATTTTTGTGCTTGATAGGGCGCCAAGTGGGAAAGGGTGGTGTCGAGGCTGAAGGCAGCAGGAAAGCCCGCAGCCCCCAGGTCTGTGCGGCTACGCAAGCGGTTCCCAAAGAGCTTTAGAACAAGGCATAATTTTCCCTGCTGGCTCTTTGGGCGGGGGACCCATCTCCAGCCGTACGGCCATTTTTGTGCCTGGCGCGGCGCCAAGAGGGAAAGGGTGGTGTCGAGGCTAAAGGCAGCAGGAAAGCCCGCAGCCCCCAGGTCTTTGGGGCCAAGCAAGCGGTTCCCAAAGAGCTTTAGAACAAGGCATAGTTTTCCCTGCTGGCTCTTTGGGCGGGGGACCCATCTCCAGCCGTATGGCCATTTTTGTGCATGGCGCAGCGCCAAGTGGGAAAGGGTGGCTTTGAGGCTGAAGGCAGCAGGAAAGCCCGCAGCCCCCAGGTCTGTGGGGCTACGCAAGCGGTTCCCAAAGAGCTTTAGAACAAGGCATAGTTTTCCCTGCTGGCTCTTTGGGCATGGGACCCATCTCCACCCATAGGCCATTTTTGTGCCTGATAGGGCGCCAAGTGGGAAAGGGTGGCTTTGAGGCTAAAGACAGCAGGAAAGCCTGCAGCCCCCAGGTCTGTGGGGCCACGCAAGCGGTTCCCAAAGAGCTTTAGAACAAGGCATAGTTTTCCCTGCTGGCTCTTTGGGTGGGGGACCCATCTCCAGCCGTATGGCTATTTTTGTGCCTGACGCGGTGCGTAGTGGCATAGGGTGGTTTTGAGGCTGAAGGCAGCAGGAAAGCCCGCAGCCCCCACGTCTGTGGGGCCAAGCAAGCGGTTCCCAAAGAGCTTTAGAACAAGGCATAGTTTTCCCTGCTGGCTCTTTGGGCAGGGGACCCATCTCCAGCCGTATGGCCATTTTTGTGCCTGGCGCGGTGCGTAGTGGGAAAGGGTGGTTTTGACGCTGAAGGCAGCAGGAAAGCCCGCAGCCCCCAGGTCTGTGGGGCTACGCAAGCGGTTCACCAAAGAGCTTTAGAACAAGGCATAGTTTTCCCTGCTGGCTCTTTGGGCAGGGGACCCATCTCCAGCCGTATGGCCATTTTTGTCCCTGGCCCGGCGCCAAGTGGGAAAAGGTGGTGTTGAGGCTGAAGGCAGCAGCAAAGACTGCAGCCCCCAGGTCTGTGGGGCCAAGCAAGCGGTTCCCAAAGAGCTTTAGAACAAGGCATAGTTTTCCCTGCTGGCTCTTTGGGCGGGGGACCCATCTCCAGCCGTATGGCCATTTTTGTGCCTGGCGCGGCGCCAAGTGGGAAAGGGTGGCTTTGAGGCTGAAGGCAGCAGCAAAGCCCGCAGCCCCCAGGTCTGTGGGGCTACGCAAGCGGTTCCCAAAGAGCTTTAGAACAAGGCAGAGTTTTCCCTGCTGGCTCTTTGGGCATGGGACCCATCTCCAGCCATATGGCCATTTTTGTGCCTGGCGCGGCGCCAAGAGGGAAAGGGTGGTGTCGAGGCTAAAGGCAGCAGGAAAGCCCGCAGCCCCCAGGTCTGTGGAGCTACGCAAGCAGTTCCCAAAGAGCTTTAGAACAAGGCATAGTTTTCCCTGCTGGCTCTTTGGGCGGGGGACCCATCTCCAGCCGTATGGCCATTTTTGTGCATGGCGCAGCGCCAAGTGGGAAAGGGTGGCTTTGAGGCTGAAGGCAGCAGGAAAGCCCGCAGCCCCCAGGTCTGTGGGGCTACGCAAGCGGTTCCCAAAGAGCTTTAGAACAAGGCATAGTTTTCCCTGCTGGCTCTTTGGGCATGGGACCCATCTCCACCCATAGGCCATTTTTGTGCCTGATAGGGCGCCAAGTGGGAAAGGGTGGCTTTGAGGCTGAAGACAGCAGGAAAGCCTGCAGCCCCCAGGTCTGTGGGGCTACGCAAGCGGTTCCCAAAGAGCTTTAGAACAAGGCATAGTTTTCCCTGCTGGCTCTTTGGGTGGGGGACCCATCTCCAGCCGTATGGCTATTTTTGTGCCTGACGCGGTGCGTAGTGGCATAGGGTGGTTTTGAGGCTGAAGGCAGCAGGAAAGCCCGCAGCCCCCACGTCTGTGGGGCCAAGCAAGCGGTTCCCAAAGAGCTTTAGAACAAGGCATAGTTTTCCCTGCTGGCTCTTTGGGCGGGGGACCCATCTCCAGCCGTATGGCCATTTTTGTGCCTGGCGCGGTGCGTAGTGGGAAAGGGTGGTTTTGACGCTGAAGGCAGCAGGAAAGCCCGCAGCCCCCAGGTCTGTGGGGCTACGCAAGCGGTTCCCAAAGAGCTTTAGAACAAGGCATAGTTTTCCCTGCTGGCTCTTTGGGCGGGGGACCCATCTCCAGCCGTATGGCCATTTTTGTGCCTGGCGCGGCGCCAAGTGGGTAAGGGTGGTGTCGAGGCTGAAGGCAGCAGCAAAGCCTGCAGCCCCCAGGTCTGTGGGGCCAAGCAAGCGGTTCCCAAAGAGCTTTAGAAGAAGGCATAGTTTTCCCTGCTGGCTCTTTTGGCAGGGGACCCATCTCCAGCCGTATGGCCATTTTTGAACCTGGAGCAGTGCCAAGTGGGAAAGGGTGGTGTCGTGGCTGAAGGCAGCAGGAAAGCCCGCAGCCCCCAGGTCTGTGGGGCTACGCAAGCAGTTCCCAAAGAGATTTAGAACAAGGCATAGTTTTCCCTGCTGGCTCTTTGGGCGGGGGACCCATCTCCAGCCATAGGCCATTTTTGTGCCTGGCCCGGCGCCCAGTGGGAAAGGGTGGCTTTGAGGCTTGAAGGCAGCAGGAAAGCCCGCAGCCCCCACGTCTGTGGGGCTACGCAAGCGGTTCCCAAAGAGCTTTAGAACAAGGCATAATTTTCCCTGCTGGCTCTCTGGTCGGGGGACCCATCTCCAGCCATATGGCCATTTTTGTGCCTGGCGCAGCGCCAAGTGGGAAAGGGTGGTTTTGAGGCTGAAGGCAGCAGCAAAGCCTGCAGCCCCCAGGTCTGTGGGGCTACGCAAGCGGTTCCCAAAGAGCTTTAGAACAAGGCATAATTTTCCCTGCTGGCTCTTTGGGCGGGGGGACCCATCTCCAGCCGTATGGCCATTTTTGTGCCTGGCCGGGGGCCAAGTGGGAAAGGGTGGTTTTGAGGCTGAAGGCAGCAGGAAAGCCCGCAGCCCCCACGTGTGTGGGGCTACGCAAGCGGTTCCCAAAGAGCTTTAGAACAAGGCATAGTTTTCCCTGCTGGCTCTTTGGGCATGGGACCCATCTCCAGCCATAGGCCATTTTTGTGCTTGATAGGGCGCCAAGTGGGAAAGGGTGGTGTCGAGGCTGAAGGCAGCAGGAAAGCCCGCAGCCCCCAGGTCTGTGCGGCTACGCAAGCGGTTCCCAAAGAGCTTTAGAACAAGGCATAGTTTTCCCTGCTGGCTTTTTGGGCGGGGGACCCATCTCCAGCCGTACGGCCATTTTTGTGGCTGGCGCGGCGCCAAGAGGGAAAGGGTGGTGTCGAGGCTAAAGGCAGCAGGAAAGCCCGCAGCCCCCAGGTCTGTGGAGCTACGCAAGCAGTTCCCAAAGAGCTTTAGAACAAGGCATAGTTTTCCCTGCTGGCTCTTTGGGCGGGGGACCCATCTCCAGCCGTATGGCCATTTTTGTGCATGGCGCAGCGCCAAGTGGGAAAGGGTGGCTTTGAGGCTGAAGGCAGCAGGAAAGCCCGCAGCCCCCAGGTCTGTGGGGCTACGCAAGCGGTTCCCAAAGAGCTTTAGAACAAGGCATAGTTTTCCCTGCTGGCTCTTTGGGCATGGGACCCATCTCCAGCCATAGGCCATTTTTGTGCCTGATAGGGCGCCAAGTGAGAAAGGGTGGCTTTGAGGCTAAAGACAGCAGGAAAGCCTGCAGCCCCCAGGTCTGTGGGGCTACGCAAGCGGTTCCCAAAGAGCTTTAGAACAAGGCATAGTTTTCCCTGCTGGCTCTTTGGGTGGGGGACCCATCTCCAGCCGTATGGCTATTTTTGTGCCTGACGCGGTGCGTAGTGGCATAGGGTGGTTTTGAGGCTGAAGGCAGCAGGAAAGCCCGCAGCCCCCACGTCTGTGGGGCCAAGCAAGCGGTTCCCAAAGAGCTTTAGAACAAGGCATAGTTTTCCCTGCTGGCTCTTTGGGCGGGGGACCCATCTCCAGCCGTATGGCCATTTTTGTGCCTGGCGCGGTGCGTAGTGGGAAAGGGTGGTTTTGACGCTGAAGGCAGCAGGAAAGCCCGCAGCCCCCAGGTCTGTGGGGCTACGCAAGCGGTTCACCAAAGAGCTTTAGAACAAGGCATAGTTTTCCCTGCTGGCTCTTTGGGCAGGGGACCCATCTCCAGCCGTATGGCCATTTTTGTCCCTGGCCCGGCGCCAAGTGGGAAAGGGTGGTGTTGAGGCTGAAGGCAGCAGCAAAGACTGCAGCCCCCAGGTCTGTGGGGCCAAGCAAGCGGTTCCCAAAGAGCTTTAGAACAAGGCATAGTTTTCCCTGCTGGCTCTTTGGGCGGGGGACCCATCTCCAGCCGTATGGCCATTTTTGTGCCTGGCGCGGCGCCAAGTGGGTAAGGGTGGTGTCGAGGCTGAAGGCAGCAGCAAAGCCTGCAGCCCCCAGGTCTGTGGGGCCAAGCAAGCGGTTCCCAAAGAGCTTTAGAACAAGGCATAGTTTTCCCTGCTGGCTCTTTGGGCATGGGACCCATCTCCAGCCGTATGGCCATTTTTGTCCCTGGCCCGGCGCCAAGTGGGAAAGGGTGGCTTTGAGGCTGAAGGCAGCAGGAAAGCCCGCAGCCCCCAGGTCTGTGGGGCTACGCAAGCGGTTCCCAAAGAGCTTTAGAACAAGGCATAGTTTTCCCTGCTGGCTCTTTGGGCATGGGACCCATCTCCACCCATAGGCCATTTTTGTGCCTGATAGGGCGCCAAGTGGGAAAGGGTGGCTTTGAGGCTGAAGACAGCAGGAAAGCCTGCAGCCCCCAGGTCTGTGGGGCTACGCAAGCGGTTCCCAAAGAGCTTTAGAACAAGGCATAGTTTTCCCTGCTGGCTCTTTGGGTGGGGGACCCATCTCCAGCCGTATGGCTATTTTTGTGCCTGACGCGGTGCGTAGTGGCATAGGGTGGTTTTGAGGCTGAAGGCAGCAGGAAAGCCCGCAGCCCCCACGTCTGTGGGGCCAAGCAAGCGGTTCCCAAAGAGCTTTAGAACAAGGCATAGTTTTCCCTGCTGGCTCTTTGGGCGGGGGACCCATCTCCAGCCGTATGGCCATTTTTGTGCCTGGCGCGGTGCGTAGTGGGAAAGGGTGGTTTTGACGCTGAAGGCAGCAGGAAAGCCCGCAGCCCCCAGGTCTGTGGGGCTACGCAAGCGGTTCCCAAAGAGCTTTAGAACAAGGCATAGTTTTCCCTGCTGGCTCTTTGGGCGGGGGACCCATCTCCAGCCGTATGGCCATTTTTGTGCCTGGCGCGGCGCCAAGTGGGTAAGGGTGGTGTCGAGGCTGAAGGCAGCAGCAAAGCCTGCAGCCCCCAGGTCTGTGGGGCCAAGCAAGCGGTTCCCAAAGAGCTTTAGAAGAAGGCATAGTTTTCCCTGCTGGCTCTTTTGGCAGGGGACCCATCTCCAGCCGTATGGCCATTTTTGAACCTGGAGCAGTGCCAAGTGGGAAAGGGTGGTGTCGTGGCTGAAGGCAGCAGGAAAGCCCGCAGCCCCCAGGTCTGTGGGGCTACGCAAGCAGTTCCCAAAGAGATTTAGAACAAGGCATAGTTTTCCCTGCTGGCTCTTTGGGCGGGGGACCCATCTCCAGCCATAGGCCATTTTTGTGCCTGGCCCGGCGCCCAGTGGGAAAGGGTGGCTTTGAGGCTTGAAGGCAGCAGGAAAGCCCGCAGCCCCCACGTCTGTGGGGCTACGCAAGCGGTTCCCAAAGAGCTTTAGAACAAGGCATAATTTTCCCTGCTGGCTCTCTGGTCGGGGGACCCATCTCCAGCCATATGGCCATTTTTGTGCCTGGCGCAGCGCCAAGTGGGAAAGGGTGGTTTTGAGGCTGAAGGCAGCAGCAAAGCCTGCAGCCCCCAGGTCTGTGGGGCTACGCAAGCGGTTCCCAAAGAGCTTTAGAACAAGGCATAATTTTCCCTGCTGGCTCTTTGGGCGGGGGACCCATCTCCAGCCGTATGGCCATTTTTGTGCCTGGCCGGGGGCCAAGTGGGAAAGGGTGGTTTTGAGGCTGAAGGCAGCAGGAAAGCCCGCAGCCCCCACGTGTGTGGGGCTACGCAAGCGGTTCCCAAAGAGCTTTAGAACAAGGCATAGTTTTCCCTGCTGGCTCTTTGGGCATGGGACCCATCTCCAGCCATAGGCCATTTTTGTGCTTGATAGGGCGCCAAGTGGGAAAGGGTGGTTTTGAGGCTGAAGGCAGCAGGAAAGCCCGCAGCCCCCAGGTCTGTGCGGCTACGCAAGCGGTTCCCAAAGAGCTTTAGAACAAGGCATAGTTTTCCCTGCTGGCTTTTTGGGCGGGGGACCCATCTCCAGCCGTACGGCCATTTTTGTGGCTGGCGCGGCGCCAAGAGGGAAAGGGTGGTGTCGAGGCTAAAGGCAGCAGGAAAGCCCGCAGCCCCCAGGTCTGTGGAGCTACGCAAGCAGTTCCCAAAGAGCTTTAGAACAAGGCATAGTTTTCCCTGCTGGCTCTTTGGGCGGGGGACCCATCTCCAGCCGTATGGCCATTTTTGTGCATGGCGCAGCGCCAAGTGGGAAAGGGTGGCTTTGAGGCTGAAGGCAGCAGGAAAGCCCGCAGCCCCCAGGTCTGTGGGGCTACGCAAGCGGTTCCCAAAGAGCTTTAGAACAAGGCATAGTTTTCCCTGCTGGCTCTTTGGGCATGGGACCCATCTCCAGCCATAGGCCATTTTTGTGCCTGATAGGGCGCCAAGTGAGAAAGGGTGGCTTTGAGGCTAAAGACAGCAGGAAAGCCTGCAGCCCCCAGGTCTGTGGGGCTACGCAAGCGGTTCCCAAAGAGCTTTAGAACAAGGCATAGTTTTCCCTGCTGGCTCTTTGGGTGGGGGACCCATCTCCAGCCGTATGGCTATTTTTGTGCCTGACGCGGTGCGTAGTGGCATAGGGTGGTTTTGAGGCTGAAGGCAGCAGGAAAGCCCGCAGCCCCCACGTCTGTGGGGCCAAGCAAGCGGTTCCCAAAGAGCTTTAGAACAAGGCATAGTTTTCCCTGCTGGCTCTTTGGGCGGGGGACCCATCTCCAGCCGTATGGCCATTTTTGTGCCTGGCGCGGTGCGTAGTGGGAAAGGGTGGTTTTGACGCTGAAGGCAGCAGGAAAGCCCGCAGCCCCCAGGTCTGTGGGGCTACGCAAGCGGTTCACCAAAGAGCTTTAGAACAAGGCATAGTTTTCCCTGCTGGCTCTTTGGGCAGGGGACCCATCTCCAGCCGTATGGCCATTTTTGTCCCTGGCCCGGTGCCAAGTGGGAAAGGGTGGTGTTGAGGCTGAAGGCAGCAGCAAAGACTGCAGCCCCCAGGTTTTTGGGGCCAAGCAAGCGGTTCCCAAAGAGCTTTAGAACAAGGCATAGTTTTCCCTGCTGGCTCTTTGGGCGGGGGACCCATCTCCAGCCGTATGGCCATTTTTGTGCCTGGCGCGGCGCCAAGTGGGTAAGGGTGGTGTCGAGGCTGAAGGCAGCAGCAAAGCCTGCAGCCCCCAGGTCTGTGGGGCCAAGCAAGCGGTTCCCAAAGAGCTTTAGAACAAGGCATAGTTTTCCCTGCTGGCTCTTTGGGCATGGGACCCATCTCCAGCCGTATGGCCATTTTTGTCCCTGGCCCGGCGCCAAGTGGGAAAGGGTGGCTTTGAGGCTGAAGGCAGCAGGAAAGCCCGCAGCCCCCAGGTCTGTGGGGCTACGCAAGCGGTTCCCAAAGAGCTTTAGAACAAGGCATAGTTTTCCCTGCTGGCTCTTTGGGCATGGGACCCATCTCCACCCATAGGCCATTTTTGTGCCTGATAGGGCGCCAAGTGGGAAAGGGTGGCTTTGAGGCTGAAGACAGCAGGAAAGCCTGCAGCCCCCAGGTCTGTGGGGCTACGCAAGCGGTTCCCAAAGAGCTTTAGAACAAGGCATAGTTTTCCCTGCTGGCTCTTTGGGTGGGGGACCCATCTCCAGCCGTATGGCTATTTTTGTGCCTGACGCGGTGCGTAGTGGCATAGGGTGGTTTTGAGGCTGAAGGCAGCAGGAAAGCCCGCAGCCCCCACGTCTGTGGGGCCAAGCAAGCGGTTCCCAAAGAGCTTTAGAACAAGGCATAGTTTTCCCTGCTGGCTCTTTGGGCGGGGGACCCATCTCCAGCCGTATGGCCATTTTTGTGCCTGGCGCGGTGCGTAGTGGGAAAGGGTGGTTTTGACGCTGAAGGCAGCAGGAAAGCCCGCAGCCCCCAGGTCTGTGGGGCTACGCAAGCGGTTCCCAAAGAGCTTTAGAACAAGGCATAGTTTTCCCTGCTGGCTCTTTGGGCGGGGGACCCATCTCCAGCCGTATGGCCATTTTTGTGCCTGGCGCGGCGCCAAGTGGGTAAGGGTGGTGTCGAGGCTGAAGGCAGCAGCAAAGCCTGCAGCCCCCAGGTCTGTGGGGCCAAGCAAGCGGTTCCCAAAGAGCTTTAGAAGAAGGCATAGTTTTCCCTGCTGGCTCTTTTGGCAGGGGACCCATCTCCAGCCGTATGGCCATTTTTGAACCTGGAGCAGTGCCAAGTGGGAAAGGGTGGTGTCGTGGCTGAAGGCAGCAGGAAAGCCCGCAGCCCCCAGGTCTGTGGGGCTACGCAAGCAGTTCCCAAAGAGATTTAGAACAAGGCATAGTTTTCCCTGCTGGCTCTTTGGGCGGGGGACCCATCTCCAGCCATAGGCCATTTTTGTGCCTGGCCCGGCGCCCAGTGGGAAAGGGTGGCTTTGAGGCTTGAAGGCAGCAGGAAAGCCCGCAGCCCCCACGTCTGTGGGGCTACGCAAGCGGTTCCCAAAGAGCTTTAGAACAAGGCATAATTTTCCCTGCTGGCTCTCTGGTCGGGGGACCCATCTCCAGCCATATGGCCATTTTTGTGCCTGGCGCAGCGCCAAGTGGGAAAGGGTGGTTTTGAGGCTGAAGGCAGCAGCAAAGCCTGCAGCCCCCAGGTCTGTGGGGCTACGCAAGCGGTTCCCAAAGAGCTTTAGAACAAGGCATAATTTTCCCTGCTGGCTCTTTGGGCGGGGGACCCATCTCCAGCCGTATGGCCATTTTTGTGCCTGGCCGGGGGCCAAGTGGGAAAGGGTGGTTTTGAGGCTGAAGGCAGCAGGAAAGCCCGCAGCCCCCACGTGTGTGGGGCTACGCAAGCGGTTCCCAAAGAGCTTTAGAACAAGGCATAGTTTTCCCTGCTGGCTCTTTGGGCATGGGACCCATCTCCAGCCATAGGCCATTTTTGTGCTTGATAGGGCGCCAAGTGGGAAAGGGTGGTGTCGAGGCTGAAGGCAGCAGGAAAGCCCGCAGCCCCCAGGTCTGTGGGGCTACGCAAGCGGTTCCCAAAGAGCTTTAGAACAAGGCATAGTTTTCCCTGCTGGCTTTTTGGGCGGGGGACCCATCTCCAGCCGTACGGCCATTTTTGTGGCTGGCGCGGCGCCAAGAGGGAAAGGGTGGTGTCGAGGCTAAAGGCAGCAGGAAAGCCCGCAGCCCCCAGGTCTGTGGAGCTACGCAAGCAGTTCCCAAAGAGCTTTAGAACAAGGCATAGTTTTCCCTGCTGGCTCTTTGGGCGGGGGACCCATCTCCAGCCGTATGGCCATTTTTGTGCATGGCGCAGCGCCAAGTGGGAAAGGGTGGCTTTGAGGCTGAAGGCAGCAGGAAAGCCCGCAGCCCCCAGGTCTGTGGGGCTACGCAAGCGGTTCCCAAAGAGCTTTAGAACAAGGCATAGTTTTCCCTGCTGGCTCTTTGGGCATGGGACCCATCTCCACCCATAGGCCATTTTTGTGCCTGATAGGGCGCCAAGTGAGAAAGGGTGGCTTTGAGGCTAAAGACAGCAGGAAAGCCTGCAGCCCCCAGGTCTGTGGGGCTACGCAAGCGGTTCCCAAAGAGCTTTAGAACAAGGCATAGTTTTCCCTGCTGGCTCTTTGGGTGGGGGACCCATCTCCAGCCGTATGGCTATTTTTGTGCCTGACGCGGTGCGTAGTGGCATAGGGTGGTTTTGAGGCTGAAGGCAGCAGGAAAGCCCGCAGCCCCCACGTCTGTGGGGCCAAGCAAGCGGTTCCCAAAGAGCTTTAGAACAAGGCATAGTTTTCCCTGCTGGCTCTTTGGGCGGGGGACCCATCTCCAGCCGTATGGCCATTTTTGTGCCTGGCGCGGTGCGTAGTGGGAAAGGGTGGTTTTGACGCTGAAGGCAGCAGGAAAGCCCGCAGCCCCCAGGTCTGTGGGGCTACGCAAGCGGTTCACCAAAGAGCTTTAGAACAAGGCATAGTTTTCCCTGCTGGCTCTTTGGGCAGGGGACCCATCTCCAGCCGTATGGCCATTTTTGTCCCTGGCCCGGCGCCAAGTGGGAAAGGGTGGTGTTGAGGCTGAAGGCAGCAGCAAAGACTGCAGCCCCCAGGTCTGTGGGGCCAAGCAAGCGGTTCCCAAAGAGCTTTAGAACAAGGCATAGTTTTCCCTGCTGGCTCTTTGGGCGGGGGACCCATCTCCAGCCGTATGGCCATTTTTGTGCCTGGCGCGGCGCCAAGTGGGTAAGGGTGGTGTCGAGGCTGAAGGCAGCAGCAAAGCCTGCAGCCCCCAGGTCTGTGGGGCCAAGCAAGCGGTTCCCAAAGAGCTTTAGAACAAGGCATAGTTTTCCCTGCTGGCTCTTTGGGCATGGGACCCATCTCCAGCCGTATGGCCATTTTTGTCCCTGGCCCGGCGCCAAGTGGGAAAGGGTGGCTTTGAGGCTGAAGGCAGCAGGAAAGCCCGCAGCCCCCAGGTCTGTGGGGCTACGCAAGCGGTTCCCAAAGAGCTTTAGAACAAGGCATAGTTTTCCCTGCTGGCTCTTTGGGCATGGGACCCATCTCCAGCCATAGGCCATTTTTGTGCCTGATAGGGCGCCAAGTGGGAAAGGGTGGCTTTGAGGCTGAAGACAGCAGGAAAGCCTGCAGCTCCCAGGTCTGTGGGGCTATGCAAGCGGTTCCCAAAGAGCTTTAGAACAAGGCATAGTTTTCCCTGCTGGCTCTTTGGGCGGGGGACCCATCTCCAGCCATATGGCCATTTTTGAGCCTGGAGCAGTGCCAAGTGGGAAAGGGTGGTGTCGAGGCTGAAGGCAGCAGGAAAGCCCGCAGCCCCCACGTCTGTGGGGCCAAGCAAGCGGTTCCCAAAGAGCTTTAGAACAAGGCATAGTTTTCCCTGCTGGCTCTTTGGGCATGGGACCCATCTCCAGCCATAGGCCATTTTTGTGCCTGGCGCGGCGCCAAGTGGGAAAGGGTGGCTTTGAGGCTGAAGGCAGCAGCAAAGCCCGCAGCCCCCAGGTCTGTGGGGCTACGCAAGCGGTTCCCAAAGAGCTTTAGAACAAGGCATAGTTTTCCCTGCTGGCTCTTTGGGCGGGGGACCCATCTCCAGCCGTATGGCCATTTTTGAGCCTGGCGCAGCGCCAAGTGGGAAAGGGTGGCTTTGAGGCTGAAGGCAGCAGGAAAGCCTGCAGCCCCCAGGTCTGTGGTGCTACGCAAGCGGTTCCCAAAGAGCTTTAGAACAAGGCATAGTTTTCCCAGCTGGCTCTTAGGGCATGGGACCCATCTCCAGCCATAGGCCATTTTTGTGCCTGGCGCGAAGCCAAGTGGGAAAGGGTGCTGTCGAGGCTGAAGGCAGCAGGAAAGCCCGCAGCCCCCAGGTCTGTGGGGCTACGCAAGCGGTTCCCAAAGAGCTTTAGAACAAGGCATAGTTTTCCCTGCTGGCTCTTTGGGCGGGGGACCCATCTCCAGTCGTATGGCTATTTTTATGCCTGGCGTGTTGCGTAGTGGGAAAGGGTGGTTTTGAGGCTGAAGGCAGCAGGAAAGCCTGCAGCCCCCACGTCTGTGGGGCTATGCAAGCGGTTCCCAAAGAGCTTTAGAACAAGGCATAGTTTTCCCTGCTGGCTCTTTGGGCGGGGGACCCATCTCCAGCCGTATGGCCATTTTTGTGCCTGGCCGGGGGCCAAGTGGGAAAGGGTGGTTTTGAGGCTGAAGGCAGCAGGAAAGCCCGCAGCCCCCACGTGTGTGGGGCTACGCAAGCGGTTCCCAAAGAGCTTTAGAACAAGGCATAGTTTTCCCTGCTGGCTCTTTGGGCACGGGACCCATCTCCAGCCATAGGCCATTTTTGTGCTTGATAGGGCGCCAAGTGGGAAAGGGTGGTGTCGAGGCTGAAGGCAGCAGGAAAGCCCGCAGCCCCCAGGTCTGTGCGGCTACGCAAGCGGTTCCCAAAGAGCTTTAGAACAAGGCATAATTTTCCCTGCTGGCTCTTTGGGCGGGGGACCCATCTCCAGCCGTACGGCCATTTTTGTGCCTGGCGCGGCGCCAAGAGGGAAAGGGTGGTGTCGAGGCTAAAGGCAGCAGGAAAGCCCGCAGCCCCCAGGTCTTTGGGGCCAAGCAAGCGGTTCCCAAAGAGCTTTAGAACAAGGCATAGTTTTCCCTGCTGGCTCTTTGGGCGGGGGACCCATCTCCAGCCGTATGGCCATTTTTGTGCATGGCGCAGCGCCAAGTGGGAAAGGGTGGCTTTGAGGCTGAAGGCAGCAGGAAAGCCCGCAGCCCCCAGGTCTGTGGGGCTACGCAAGCGGTTCCCAAAGAGCTTTAGAACAAGGCATAGTTTTCCCTGCTGGCTCTTTGGGCATGGGACCCATCTCCACCCGTAGGCCATTTTTGTGCCTGATAGGGCGCCAAGTGAGAAAGGGTGGCTTTGAGGCTAAAGACAGCAGGAAAGCCTGCAGCCCCCAGGTCTGTGGGGCTACGCAAGCGGTTCCCAAAGAGCTTTAGAACAAGGCATAGTTTTCCCTGCTGGCTCTTTGGGTGGGGGACCCATCTCCAGCCGTATGGCTATTTTTGTGCCTGACGCGGTGCGTAGTGGCATAGGGTGGTTTTGAGGCTGAAGGCAGCAGGAAAGCCCGCAGCCCCCACGTCTGTGGGGCCAAGCAAGCGGTTCCCAAAGAGCTTTAGAACAAGGCATAGTTTTCCCTGCTGGCTCTTTGGGCAGGGGACCCATCTCCAGCCGTATGGCCATTTTTGTGCCTGGCGCGGTGCGTAGTGGGAAAGGGTGGTTTTGAGGCTGAAGGCAGCAGGAAAGCCCGCAGCCCCCAGGTCTGTGGGGCTACGCAAGCGGTTCACCAAAGAGCTTTAGAACAAGGCATAGTTTTCCCTGCTGGCTCTTTGGGCAGGGGACCCATCTCCAGCCGTATGGCCATTTTTGTCCCTGGCCCGGCGCCAAGTGGGAAAAGGTGGTGTTGAGGCTGAAGGCAGCAGCAAAGACTGCAGCCCCCAGGTCTGTGGGGCCAAGCAAGCGGTTCCCAAAGAGCTTTAGAACAAGGCATAGTTTTCCCTGCTGGCTCTTTGGGCGGGGGACCCATCTCCAGCCGTATGGCCATTTTTGTGCCTGGCGCGGCGCCAAGTGGGAAAGGGTGGCTTTGAGGCTGAAGGCAGCAGCAAAGCCCGCAGCCCCCAGGTCTGTGGGGCTACGCAAGCGGTTCCCAAAGAGCTTTAGAACAAGGCATAGTTTTCCCTGCTGGCTCTTTGGGCATGGGACCCATCTCCAGCCATATGGCCATTTTTGTGCCTGGCCCGGCGCCAAGAGGGAAAGGGTGGTGTCGAGGCTAAAGGCAGCAGGAAAGCCCGCAGCCCCCAGGTCTGTGGGGCTACGCAAGCAGTTCCCAAAGAGCTTTAGAACAAGGCATAGTTTTCCCTGCTGGCTCTTTGGGCGGGGGACCCATCTCCAGCCGTATGGCCATTTTTGTGCATGGCGCAGCGCCAAGTGGGAAAGGGTGGCTTTGAGGCTGAAGGCAGCAGGAAAGCCCGCAGCCCCCAGGTCTGTGGGGCTACGCAAGCGGTTCCCAAAGAGCTTTAGAACAAGGCATAGTTTTCCCTGCTGGCTCTTTGGGCATGGGACCCATCTCCACCCATAGGCCATTTTTGTGCCTGATAGGGCGCCAAGTGGGAAAGGGTGGCTTTGAGGCTGAAGACAGCAGGAAAGCCTGCAGCCCCCAGGTCTGTGGGGCTACGCAAGCGGTTCCCAAAGAGCTTTAGAACAAGGCATAGTTTTCCCTGCTGGCTCTTTGGGTGGGGGACCCATCTCCAGCCGTATGGCTATTTTTGTGCCTGACGCGGTGCGTAGTGGCATAGGGTGGTTTTGAGGCTGAAGGCAGCAGGAAAGCCCGCAGCCCCCACGTCTGTGGGGCCAAGCAAGCGGTTCCCAAAGAGCTTTAGAACAAGGCATAGTTTTCCCTGCTGGCTCTTTGGGCGGGGGACCCATCTCCAGCCGTATGGCCATTTTTGTGCATGGCGCGGTGCGTAGTGGGAAAGGGTGGTTTTGACGCTGAAGGCAGCAGGAAAGCCCGCAGCCCCCAGGTCTGTGGGGCTACGCAAGCGGTTCCCAAAGAGCTTTAGAACAAGGCATAGTTTTCCCTGCTGGCTCTTTGGGCGGGGGACCCATCTCCAGCCGTATGGCCATTTTTGTGCCTGGCGCGGCGCCAAGTGGGTAAGGGTGGTGTCGAGGCTGAAGGCAGCAGCAAAGCCTGCAGCCCCCAGGTCTGTGGGGCCAAGCAAGCGGTTCCCAAAGAGCTTTAGAAGAAGGCATAGTTTTCCCTGCTGGCTCTTTGGGCATGGGACCCATCTCCAGCCGTATGGCCATTTTTGTGCCTGGCGCGGCGCCAAGTGGGAAAGGGTGGCTTTGAGGCTGAAGGCAGCAGGAAAGCCCGCAGCCCCCAGGTCTGTGGGGCTACGCAAGCGGTTCCCAAAGAGCTTTAGAACAAGGCATAGTTTTCCCTGCTGGCTCTTTGGGCGGGGGACCCATCTCCAGCCATATGGCCATTTTTGTGCCTGGCGAAGCCCCAAGTGCGAAAGGGTGGCTTTGAGGCTGAAGGCAGCAGGAAAGCCCGCAGCCCCCAGGTCTGTGGGGCTACGAAAGCGGTTCCCAAAGAGCTTTAGAACAAGGCATAGTTTTCCCTGCTGGCTCTTTTGGCAGGGGACCCATCTCCAGCCGTATGGCCATTTTTGAACCTGGAGCAGTGCCAAGTGGGAAAGGGTGGTGTCGTGGCTGAAGGCAGCAGGAAAGCCCGCAGCCCCCAGGTCTGTGGGGCTACGCAAGCAGTTCCCAAAGAGATTTAGAACAAGGCATAGTTTTCCCTGCTGGCTCTTTGGGCATGGGACCCATCTCCAGCCATAGGCCATTTTTGTGCCTGGCCCGGCGCCCAGTGGGAAAGGGTGGCTTTGAGGCTTGAAGGCAGCAGGAAAGCCCGCAGCCCCCACGTGTGTGGGGCTACGCAAGCGGTTCCAAAAGAGCTTTAGAACAAGGCATAATTTTCCCTGCTGGCTCTTTGGGCGGGGGACCCATCTCCAGCCTTATGGCCATTTTTGTGCCTGGCCGGGGGCCAAGTGGGAAAGGGTGGTTTTGAGGCTGAAGGCAGCAGGAAAGCCCGCAGCCCCCACGTGTGTGGGGCTACGCAAGCGGTTCCCAAAGAGCTTTAGAACAAGGCATAGTTTTCCCTGCTGGCTCTTTGGGCATGGGACCCATCTCCAGCCATAGGCCATTTTTGTGCTTGATAGGGCGCCAAGTGGGAAAGGGTGGTGTCGAGGCTGAAGGCAGCAGGAAAGCCCGCAGCCCCCAGGTCTGTGCGGCTACGCAAGCGGTTCCCAAAGAGCTTTAGAACAAGGCATAGTTTTCCCTGCTGGCTTTTTGGGCGGGGGACCCATCTCCAGCCGTACGGCCATTTTTGTGGCTGGCGCGGCGCCAAGAGGGAAAGGGTGGTGTCGAGGCTAAAGGCAGCAGGAAAGCCCGCAGCCCCCAGGTCTGTGGAGCTACGCAAGCAGTTCCCAAAGAGCTTTAGAACAAGGCATAGTTTTCCCTGCTGGCTCTTTGGGCGGGGGACCCATCTCCAGCCGTATGGCCATTTTTGTGCATGGCGCAGCGCCAAGTGGGAAAGGGTGGCTTTGAGGCTAAAGACAGCAGGAATGCCTGCAGCCCCCAGGTCTGTGGGGCTACGCAAGCGGTTCCCAAAGAGCTTTAGAACAAGGCATAGTTTTCCCTGCTGGCTCTTTGGGTGGGGGACCCATCTCCAGCCGTATGGCTATTTTTGTGCCTGACGCGGTGCGTAGTGGCATAGGGTGGTTTTGAGGCTGAAGGCAGCAGGAAAGCCCGCAGCCCCCACGTCTGTGGGGCCAAGCAAGCGGTTCCCAAAGAGCTTTAGAACAAGGCATAGTTTTCCCTGCTGGCTCTTTGGGCGGGGGACCCATCTCCAGCCGTATGGCCATTTTTGTGCCTGGCGCGGTGCGTAGTGGGAAAGGGTGGTTTTGACGCTGAAGGCAGCAGGAAAGCCCGCAGCCCCCAGGTCTGTGGGGCTACGCAAGCGGTTCACCAAAGAGCTTTAGAACAAGGCATAGTTTTCCCTGCTGGCTCTTTGGGCAGGGGACCCATCTCCAGCCGTATGGCCATTTTTGTCCCTGGCCCGGCGCCAAGTGGGAAAGGGTGGTGTTGAGGCTGAAGGCAGCAGCAAAGACTGCAGCCCCCAGGTCTGTGGGGCCAAGCAAGCGGTTCCCAAAGAGCTTTAGAACAAGGCATAGTTTTCCCTGCTGGCTCTTTGGGCGGGGGACCCATCTCCAGCCGTATGGCCATTTTTGTGCCTGGCGCGGCGCCAAGTGGGTAAGGGTGGTGTCGAGGCTGAAGGCAGCAGCAAAGCCTGCAGCCCCCAGGTCTGTGGGGCCAAGCAAGCGGTTCCCAAAGAGCTTTAGAACAAGGCATAGTTTTCCCTGCTGGCTCTTTGGGCATGGGACCCATCTCCAGCCGTATGGCCATTTTTGTCCCTGGCCCGGTGCCAAGTGGGAAAGGGTGGCTTTGAGGCTGAAGGCAGCAGGAAAGCCCGCAGCCCCCACGTCTCTGGGGCAAGCAAGCGGTTCCCAAAGAGCTTTAGAACAAGGCATAGTTTTCCCTGCTGGCTCTTTGGGCGGGGGACCCATCTCCAGCCGTATGGCCATTTTTGTGCCTGATAGGGCGCCAAGTGGGAAAGGGTGGCTTTGAGGCTGAAGACAGCAGGAAAGCCTGCAGCCCCCAGGTCTGTGGGGCTACGCAAGCGGTTCCCAAAGAGCTTTAGAACAAGGCATAGTTTTCCCTGCTGGCTCTTTGGGCGGGGGACCCATCTCCAGCCGTATGGCCATTTTTGTGCCTGGCGCGGTGCGTAGTGGCATAGGGTGGTTTTGACGCTGAAGGCAGCAGGAAAGCCCGCAGCCCCCAGGTCTGTGGGGCTACGCAAGCGGTTCCCAAAGAGCTTTAGAACAAGGCATAGTTTTCCCTGCTGGCTCTTTGGGCGGGGGACCCATCTCCAGCCGTATGGCCATTTTTGTGCCTGGCGCGGCGCCAAGTGGGTAAGGGTGGTGTCGAGGCTGAAGGCAGCAGCAAAGCCTGCAGCCCCCAGGTCTGTGGGGCCAAGCAAGCGGTTCCCAAAGAGCTTTAGAAGAAGGCATAGTTTTCCCTGCTGGCTCTTTGGGCATGGGACCCATCTCCAGCCGTATGGCCATTTTTGTGCCTGGCGCGGCGCCAAGTGGGAAAGGGTGGCTTTGAGGCTGAAGGCAGCAGGAAAGCCCGCAGCCCCCAGGTCTGTGGGGCTACGCAAGCGGTTCCCAAAGAGCTTTAGAACAAGGCATAGTTTTCCCTGCTGGCTCTTTGGGCGGGGGACCCATCTCCAGCCGTATGGCCATTTTTGTGCCTGGCGAAGCCCCAAGTGCGAAAGGGTGGCTTTGAGGCTGAAGGCAGCAGGAAAGCCCGCAGCCCCCAGGTCTGTGGGGCTACGCAAGCGGTTCCCAAAGAGCTTTAGAACAAGGCATAGTTTTCCCTGCTGGCTCTTTTGGCAGGGGACCCATCTCCAGCCGTATGGCCATTTTTGAACCTGGAGCAGTGCCAAGTGGGAAAGGGTGGTGTCGTGGCTGAAGGCAGCAGGAAAGCCCGCAGCCCCCAGGTCTGTGGGGCTACGCAAGCAGTTCCCAAAGAGATTTAGAACAAGGCATAGTTTTCCCTGCTGGCTCTTTGGGCATGGGACCCATCTCCAGCCATAGGCCATTTTTGTGCCTGGCCCGGCGCCCAGTGGGAAAGGGTGGCTTTGAGGCTTGAAGGCAGCAGGAAAGCCCGCAGCCCCCACGTCTGTGGGGCTACGCAAGCGGTTCCCAAAGAGCTTTAGAACAAGGCATAATTTTCCCTGCTGGCTCTTTGGGCGGGGGACCCATCTCCAGCCGTATGGCCATTTTTGTGCCTGGCCGGGGGCCAAGTGGGAAAGGGTGGTTTTGAGGCTGAAGGCAGCAGGAAAGCCCGCAGCCCCCACGTGTGTGGGGCTACGCAAGCGGTTCCCAAAGAGCTTTAGAACAAGGCATAGTTTTCCCTGCTGGCTCTTTGGGCATGGGACCCATCTCCAGCCATGGGCCATTTTTGTGCTTGATAGGGCGCCAAGTGGGAAAGGGTGGTGTCGAGGCTGAAGGCAGCAGGAAAGCCCGCAGCCCCCAGGTCTGTGCGGCTACGCAAGCGGTTCCCAAAGAGCTTTAGAACAAGGCATAGTTTTCCCTGCTGGCTTTTTGGGCGGGGGACCCATCTCCAGCCGTACGGCCATTTTTGTGGCTGGCGCGGCGCCAAGAGGGAAAGGGTGGTGTCGAGGCTAAAGGCAGCAGGAAAGCCCGCAGCCCCCAGGTCTGTGGAGCTACGCAAGCAGTTCCCAAAGAGCTTTAGAACAAGGCATAATTATCCCTGCTGGCTCTTTGGGCGGGGGACCCATCTCCAGCCGTATGGCCATTTTTGTGCATGGCGCAGCGCCAAGTGGGAAAGGGTGGCTTTGAGGCTGAAGGCAGCAGGAAAGCCCGCAGCCCCCAGGTCTGTGGGGCTACGCAAGCGGTTCCCAAAGAGCTTTAGAACAAGGCATAGTTTTCCCTGCTGGCTCTTTGGGCATGGGACCCATCTCCACCCATAGGCCATTTTTGTGCCTGATAGGGCGCCAAGTGAGAAAGGGTGGCTTTGAGGCTAAAGACAGCAGGAATGCCTGCAGCCCCCAGGTCTGTGGGGCTACGCAAGCGGTTCCCAAAGAGCTTTAGAACAAGGCATAGTTTTCCCTGCTGGCTCTTTGGGTGGGGGACCCATCTCCAGCCGTATGGCTATTTTTGTGCCTGACGCGGTGCGTAGTGGCATAGGGTGGTTTTGAGGCTGAAGGCAGCAGGAAAGCCCGCAGCCCCCACGTCTGTGGGGCCAAGCAAGCGGTTCCCAAAGAGCTTTAGAACAAGGCATAGTTTTCCCTGCTGGCTCTTTGGGCGGGGGACCCATCTCCAGCCGTATGGCCATTTTTGTGCCTGGCGCGGTGCGTAGTGGGAAAGGGTGGTTTTGACGCTGAAGGCAGCAGGAAAGCCCGCAGCCCCCAGGTCTGTGGGGCTACGCAAGCGGTTCACCAAAGAGCTTTAGAACAAGGCATAGTTTTCCCTGCTGGCTCTTTGGGCAGGGGACCCATCTCCAGCCGTATGGCCATTTTTGTCCCTGGCCCGGCGCCAAGTGGGAAAGGGTGGTGTTGAGGCTGAAGGCAGCAGCAAAGACTGCAGCCCCCAGGTCTGTGGGGCCAAGCAAGCGGTTCCCAAAGAGCTTTAGAACAAGGCATAGTTTTCCCTGCTGGCTCTTTGGGCGGGGGACCCATCTCCAGCCGTATGGCCATTTTTGTGCCTGGCGCGGCGCCAAGTGGGTAAGGGTGGTGTCGAGGCTGAAGGCAGCAGCAAAGCCTGCAGCCCCCAGGTCTGTGGGGCCAAGCAAGCGGTTCCCAAAGAGCTTTAGAACAAGGCATAGTTTTCCCTGCTGGCTCTTTGGGCATGGGACCCATCTCCAACCGTATGGCCATTTTTGTCCCTGGCCCGGCGCCAAGTGGGAAAGGGTGGCTTTGAGGCTGAAGGCAGCAGGAAAGCCCGCAGCCCCCAGGTCTGTGGGGCTACGCAAGCGGTTCCCAAAGAGCTTTAGAACAAGGCATAGTTTTCCCTGCTGGCTCTTTGGGCATGGGACCCATCTCCAGCCATAGGCCATTTTTGTGCCTGATAGGGCGCCAAGTGGGAAAGGGTGGCTTTGAGGCTGAAGACAGCAGGAAAGCCTGCAGCTCCCAGGTCTGTGGGGCTATGCAAGCGGTTCCCAAAGAGCTTTAGAACAAGGCATAGTTTTCCCTGCTGGCTCTTTGGGCGGGGGACCCATCTCCAGCCGTATGGCCATTTTTGTGCCTGGCGCGGCGCCAAGTGGGAAAGGGTGGTGTCGAGGCTGAAGGCAGCAGGAAAGCCCGCAGCCCCCAGGTCTGTGGGGCTACGCAAGCGGTTCCCAAAGAGCTTTAGAACAAGGCATAGTTTTCCCTGCTGGCTCTTTGGGTGGGGGACCCATCTCCAGACGTATGGCTATTTTTGTGCCTGGCGCGGTGCGTAGTGGCATAGGGTGGTTTTGAGGCTGAAGGCAGCAGGAAAGCCCGCAGCCCCCACGTCTGTGGGGCCAAGCAAGCGGTTCCCAAAGAGCTTTAGAACAAGGCATAGTTTTCCCTGCTGGCTCTTTGGGCGGGGGACCCATCTCCAGCCATATGGCCATTTTTGAGCCTGGAGCAGTGCCAAGTGGGAAAGGGTGGTGTCGAGGCTGAAGGCAGCAGGAAAGCCCGCAGCCCCCACGTCTGTGGGGCCAAGCAAGCGGTTCCCAAAGAGCTTTAGAACAAGGCATAGTTTTCCCTGCTGGCTCTTTGGGCATGGGACCCATCTCCAGCCATAGGCCATTTTTGTGCCTGGCGCGGCGCCAAGTGGGAAAGGGTGGCTTTGAGGCTGAAGGCAGCAGCAAAGCCCGCAGCCCCCAGGTCTGTGGGGCTACGCAAGCGGTTCCCAAAGAGCTTTAGAACAAGGCATAGTTTTCCCTGCTGGCTCTTTTGGCAGGGGACCCATCTCCAGCCGTATGGCCATTTTTGTGCCTGGCGCGGTGCGTAGTGGGAAAGGGTGGTGTTGAGGCTGAAGGCAGCAGCAAAGACTGCAGTCCCCAAGTTTGTGGGGCCAAGCAAGCGGTTCCCAAAGAGCTTTAGAACAAGGCATAGTTTTCCCTGCTGGCTCTTTGGGCGGGGGACCCATCTCCAGCCGTATGGCCATTTTTGTGCCTGGCCGGGGGCCAAGTGGGAAAGGGTGGCTTTGAGGCTGAAGGCAGCAGCAAAGCCCGCAGCCCCCAGGTCTGTGGGGCTACGCAAGTGGTTCCCAAAGAGCTTTAGAACAAGGCATAGTTTTCCCTGCTGGCTCTCTGGGCGGGGGACCCATCTGCAGCCGTATGGCCATTTTTGAGCCTGGAGCAGTGCCAAGTGGGAAAGGGTGGTTTTGAGGGTGAAGGCAGCAGGAAAGCCCGCAGCCCCCAGGTCTGTGGGGCTACGCAAGCGGTTCCCAAAGAGCTTTAGAACAAGGCATAGTTTTCCCTGCTGGCTCTTTGGGCGGGGGACCCATCTCCAGCCGTATGGCCATTTTTGTGCCTGGCGCGGCGCCAAGTGGGAAAGGGTGGTGTCGAGGCTGAAGGCAGCAGGAAAGCCCGCAGCCCCCACGTCTGTGGGGCCAAGCAAGCGGTTTCCAAAGAGCTTTAGAACAAGGCATAGTTTTCCCTGCTGGCTCTTTGGGCCTGGGACCCATCTCCAGCCATAGGCCATTTTTGTGCTTGATAGGGCGCCAAGTGGGAAAGGGTGGCTTTGAGGCTGAAGGCAGCAGGAAAGCCTGCAGCCCCCAGGTCTGTGGGGCTATGCAAGCAGTTCCCAAAGAGCTTTAGAACAAGGCATAGTTTTCCCTGCTGGCTCTTTGTTCGGGGGACCCATCTCCAGCCATAGGCCATTTTTGTGCCTGGCCCGGCGCCCAGTGGGAAAGGGTGGCTTTGAGGCTTGAAGGCAGCAGGAAAGCCCGCAGCCCCCAGGTCTGTGGGGCTACGCAAGCGGTTCCCAAAGAGCTTTAGAACAAGGCATAGTTTTCCCTGCTGGCTCTTTGGGCATGGGACCCATCTCCAGCCGTATGGCCATTTTTGAGCCTGGCGCGGCGCCAAGTGGGAAAGGGTTGTGTCGAGGCTAAAGGCAGCAGGAAAGCCCGCAGCCCCCAGGTCTGTGGGGCTACGCAAGCGGTTCCCAAAGAGCTTTAGAACAAGGCATAGTTTTCCCTGCTGGCTCTTTGGGCGGGGGACCCATCTCCAGCCGTATGGCCATTTTTGTGCCTGGCGCGGCGCCAAGTGGGTAAGGGTGGTGTCGAGGCTGAAGGCAGCAGCAAAGCCTGCAGCCCCCAGGTCTGTGGGGCCAAGCAAGCGGTTCCCAAAGAGCTTTAGAAGAAGGCATAGTTTTCCCTGCTGGCTCTTTGGGCATGGGACCCATCTCCAGCCGTATGGCCATTTTTGTGCCTGGCCGGGGGCCAAGTGGGAAAGGGTGGTTTTGAGGCTGAAGGCAGCAGGAAAGCCCGCAGCCCCAAGGTGTGTGGGGCTACGCAAGCGGTTCCCAAAGAGCTTTAGAACAAGGCATAGTTTTTCCCTTCTGGCTCTTTGGGCATGGGACCCATCTCCAGCCATAGGCCATTTTTGTGCTTGATAGGGCGCCAAGTGGGAAAGGGTTGCTTTGAGGCTGAAGACAGCAGGAAAGCGCGCAGCCCCCAGGTCTGTGGGGCTACGCAAGCGGTTCCCAAAGAGCTTTAGAACAAGGCATAGTTTTCGCTGCTGGCTCACTGGGCGGGGGACCCATCTCCAGCCGTATGGCCATTTTTGAGCCTGGCGCGCCGCCAGGTGGGAAAGGGTGGCTTTGAGGCTGAAGGCAGGAGCAAAGCCTGCAGCCCCCAGGTCTGTGGTGCTACGCAAGCGGTTCCCAAAGAGCTTTAGAACAAGGCATAGTTTTCCCAGCTGGCTCTTAGGGCATGGGACCCATCTCCAGCCATAGGCCATTTTTGTGCCTGGCGCGAAGCCAAGTGGGAAAGGGTGCTGTCGAGGCTGAAGGCAGCAGGAAAGCCCGCAGCCCCAAGGTCTGTGGGGCTACGCAAGCGGTTCCCAAAGAGCTTTAGAACAAGGCATAGTTTTCCCTGCTGGCTCTTTGGGCGGGGGACCCATCTCCAGTCGTATGGCTATTTTTATGCCTGGCGTGTTGCGTAGTGGGAAAGGGTGGTTTTGAGGCTGAAGGCAGCAGGAAAGCCTGCAGCCCCCAGGTCTGTGGGGCTACGCAAGCGGTTCCCAAAGAGCTTTAGAACAAGGCATAGTTTTCCCTGCTGGCTCTTTGGGCGGGGGACCCATCTCCAGCCGTATGGCCATTTTTGTGCCTGATGCGGCGCAAAGTGGGAAAGGGTGGCTTTGAGGCTGAAGGCAGCAGGAAAGCCCGCAGCCCCCAGGTCTGTGCGGCTACGCAAGCGGTTCCCAAAGAGCTTTAGAACAAGGCATAGTTTTCCCTGCTGGCTCTTTGGGCGGGGGACCCATCTACAGCCGTACGGCCATTTTGTGCCTGGCGCGGAGCCAATAGGGAAAGGGTGGTGTCGAGGCTAAAGGCAGCAGGAAAGCCCGCAGCCCCCAGGTCTGTGCGGCTACGCAAGCGGTTCCCAAAGAGCTTTAGAACAAGGCATAGTTTTCCCTGCTGGCTCTTTGGGCGGGGGACCCATCTCCAGCCGTATGGCCATTTTTGTGCCTGGCCGGGGGCCAAGTGGGAAAGGGTGGTTTTGAGGCTGAAGGCAGCAGGAAAGCCCGCAGCCCCCACGTGTGGTGTGGGGCTACGCAAGCGGTTCCCAAAGAGCTTTAGAACAAGGCATAGTTTTCCCTGCTGCTTTGGGCATGGGACCCATCTCCAGCCATAGGCCATTTTTGTGCTTGATAGGGCGCCAAGTGGGAAAGGGTGGTGTCGAGGCTGAAGGCAGCAGGAAAGCCCGCAGCCCCCAGGTCTGTGCGGCTACGCAAGCGGTTCCCAAAGAGCTTTAGAACAAGGCATAATTTTCCCTGCTGGCTCTTCGGACGGGGGACCCATCTCCAGCCGTACGGCCATTTTTGTGCCTGGCGCGGCGCCATGAGGGAAAGGGTGGTGTCGAGGCTAAAGTCAGCAGGAAAGCCCGCAGCCCCCAGGTCTGTGCGGCTACGCAAGCAGTTCCCAAAGAGCTTTAGAACAAGGCATAGTTTTCCCTGCTGGCTCTTTGGGCGGGGGACCCATCTCCAGCCGTATGGCCATTTTTCTGCATGGCGCAGCGCCAAGTGGGAAAGAGTGGCTTTGAGGCTGAAGGCAGCAGGAAAGCCCGCAGCCCCCAGGTCTGTGGGGCTACGCAAGCGGTTCCCAAAGAGCTTTAGAACAAGGCATAGTTTTCCCTGCTGGCTCTTTGGGCATGGGACCCATCTCCACCCATAGGCCATTTTTGTGCCTGATAGGGCGCCAAGTGAGAAAGGGTGGCTTTGAGGCTAAAGACAGCAGGAAAGCCTGCAGCCCCCAGGTCTGTGGGGCTACGCAAGCGGTTCCCAAAGAGCTTTAGAACAAGGCATAGTTTTCCCTGCTGGCTCTTTGGGTGGGGGACCCATCTCCAGCCGTATGGCTATTTTTGTGCCTGACGCGGTGCGTAGTGGCATAGGGTGGTTTTGAGGCTGAAGGCAGCAGGAAAGCCCGCAGCCCCACGTCTGTGGGGCCAAGCAAGCGGTTCCCAAAGAGCTTTAGAACAAGGCATAGTTTTCCCTGCTGGCTCTTTGGGCGGGGGACCCATCTCCAGCCGTATGGCCATTTTTGTGCCTGGCGCGGTGCGTAGTGGGAAAGGGTGGTTTTGACGCTGAAGGCAGCAGGAAAGCCCGCAGCCCCCAGGTCTGTGGGGCCAAGCAAGTGGTTCCCAAAGAGCTTTAGAACAAGGCATAGTTTTCCCTGCTGGCTCTTTGGGCGGGGGACCCATCTCCAGCCGTATGGCCATTTTTGTGCCTGGCGCGGCGCCAAGTGGGAAAGGGTGGCTTTGAGGCTGAAGGCAGCAGCAAAGCCCGCAGCCCCCAGGTCTGTGGGGCTACGCAAGCGGTTCCCAAAGAGCTTTAGAACAAGGCATAGTTTTCCCTGCTGGCTCTTTGGGCATGGGACCCATCTCCAGCCATATGGCCATTTTTGTGCCTGGCCCGGCGCCAAGAGGGAAAGGGTGGTGTCGAGGCTAAAGGCAGGCAGGAAAGCCCGCAGCCCCCAGGTCTGTGGGGCTACGCAAGCGGTTCCCAAAGAGCTTTAGAACAAGGCATAGTTTTCCCTGCTGGCTCTTTGGGCGTGGGACCCATCTCCAGCCTTATGGCCATTTTTGTGCATGGCGCAGCGCCAAGTGGGAAATGGTGGTATCGAGGCTGAAGGCAGCAGGAAAGCCCGCAGCCCCCAGGTCTGTGGGGCTACGCAAGCGGTTCCAAAGAGCTTTAGAACAAGGCATAGTTTTCCCTGCTGGCTCTTTGGGCATGGGACCCATCTCCACCCATAGGCCATTTTTGTGCCTGATAGGGCGCCAAGTGGAAAGGGTGCTTTGAGGCTGAAGACAGCAGGAAAGCCTGCAGCCCCCAGGTCTGTGGGGCTACGCAAGCGGTTCCCAAAGAGCTTTAGAACAAGGCATAGTTTTCCCTGCTGGCTCTTTGGGCGGGGGACCCATCTCCAGCCGTATGGCCATTTTTGTGCCTGGCGCGGCGCCAAGTGGGTAAGGGTGGTGTCGAGGCTGAAGGCAGCAGCAAAGCCTGCAGCCCCCAGGTCTGTGGGGCCAAGCAAGCGGTTCCCAAAGAGCTTTAGAAGAAGGCATAGTTTTCCCTGCTGGCTCTTTGGGCATGGGACCCATCTCCAGCCGTATGGCCATTTTTGTGCCTGGCGCGGCGCCAAGTGGGAAAGGGTGGCTTTGAGGCTGAAGGCAGCAGGAAAGCCCGCAGCCCCCAGGTCTGTGGGGCTACGCAAGCGGTTCCCAAAGAGCTTTAGAACAAGGCATAGTTTTCCCTGCTGGCTCTTTGGGCGGGGGACCCATCTCCAGCCGTATGGCCATTTTTGTGCCTGGCGAAGCCCCAAGTGCGAAAGGGTGGCTTTGAGGCTGAAGGCAGCAGGAAAGCCCGCAGCCCCCAGGTCTGTGGGGCTACGCAAGCGGTTCCCAAAGAGCTTTAGAACAAGACATAGTTTTCCCTGCTGGCTCTTTTGGCAGGGGACCCATCTCCAGCCGTATGGCCATTTTTGAACCTGGAGCAGTGCCAAGTGGGAAAGGGTGGTGTCGTGGCTGAAGGCAGCAGGAAAGCCCGCAGCCCCCAGGTCTGTGGGGCTACGCAAGCAGTTCCCAAAGAGATTTAGAACAAGGCATAGTTTTCCCCTGCTGGCTCTTTGGGCATGGGACCCATCTCCAGCCATAGGCCATTTTTGTGCCTGGCCCGGCGCCCAGTGGGAAAGGGTGGCTTTGAGGCTTGAAGGCAGCAGGAAAGCCCGCAGCCCCCACGTCTGTGGGGCTACGCAAGCGGTTCCAAAAGAGCTTTAGAACAAGGCATAATTTTCCCCTGCTGGCTCTCTGGTCGGGGGACCCATCTCCAGCCATATGGCCATTTTTGTGCCTGGCGCAGCGCCAAGTGGGAAAGGGTGGTTTTGAGGCTGAAGGCAGCAGCAAAGCCTGCAGCCCCCAGGTCTGTGGGGCTACGCAAGCGGTTCCCAAAGAGCTTTAGAACAAGGCATAATTTTCCCTGCTGGCTCTTTGGGCGGGGGACCCATCTCCAGCCGTATGGCCATTTTTGTGCCTGGCCGGGGGCCAAGTGGGAAAGGGTGGTTTTGAGGCTGAAGGCAGCAGGAAAGCCCGCAGCCCCCACGTGTGTGGGGCTACGCAAGCGGTTCCCAAAGAGCTTTAGAACAAGGCATAGTTTTCCCTGCTGGCTCTTTGGGCATGGGACCCATCTCCAGCCATGGGCCATTTTTGTGCTTGATAGGGCGCCAAGTGGGAAAGGGTGGTGTCGAGGCTGAAGGCAGCAGGAAAGCCCGCAGCCCCCAGGTCTGTGCGGCTACGCAAGCGGTTCCCAAAGAGCTTTAGAACAAGGCATAGTTTTCCCTGCTGGCTTTTTGGGCGGGGACCCATCTCCAGCCGTACGGCCATTTTTGTGGCTGGCGCGGCGCCAAGAGGGAAAGGGTGGTGTCGAGGCTAAAGGCAGCAGGAAAGCCCGCAGCCCCCAGGTCTGTGGAGCTACGCAAGCAGTTCCCAAAGAGCTTTAGAACAAGGCATAATTATCCCTGCTGGCTCTTTGGGCGGGGGACCCATCTCCAGCCGTATGGCCATTTTTGTGCATGGCGCAGCGCCAAGTGGGAAAGGGTGGCTTTGAGGCTGAAGGCAGCAGGAAAGCCCGCAGCCCCCAGGTCTGTGGGGCTACGCAAGCGGTTCCCAAAGAGCTTTAGAACAAGGCATAGTTTTCCCTGCTGGCTCTTTGGGCATGGGACCCATCTCCACCCATAGGCCATTTTGTGCCTGATAGGGCGCCAAGTGAGAAAGGGTGGCTTTGAGGCTAAAGACAGCAGGAATGCCTGCAGCCCCCAGGTCTGTGGGGCTACGCAAGCGGTTCCCAAAGGAGCTTTAGAACAAGGCATAGTTTTCCCTGCTGGCTCTTTGGGTGGGGGACCCATCTCCAGCCGTATGGCTATTTTTGTGCCTGACGCGGTGCGTAGTGGCATAGGGTGGTTTTGAGGCTGAAGGCAGCAGGAAAGCCGCAGCCCCCACGTCTGTGGGGCCAAGCAAGCGGTTCCCAAAGAGCTTTAGAACAAGGCATAGTTTTCCCTGCTGGCTCTTTGGGCGGGGGACCCATCTCCAGCCGTATGGCCATTTTTGTGCCTGGCGCGGTGCGTAGTGGGAAAGAGTGGTTTTGACGCTGAAGGCAGCAGGAAAGCCCGCAGCCCCAGGTCTGTGGGGCTACGCAAGCGGTTCACCAAAGAGCTTTAGAACAAGGCATAGTTTTCCCTGCTGGCTCTTTGGGCAGGGGACCCATCTCCAGCCGTATGGCCATTTTTGTCCCTGGCCCGGCGCCAAGTGGGAAAGGGTGGTGTGAGGCTGAAGGCAGCAGCAAAGACTGCAGCCCCCAGGTCTGTGGGGCCAAGCAAGCGGTTCCCAAAGAGCTTTAGAACAAGGCATAGTTTTCCCTGCTGGCTCTTTGGGCGGGGGACCCATCTCCAGCCGTATGGCCATTTTTGTGCCTGGCGCGGCGCCAAGTGGGTAAGGGTGGTGTCGAGGCTGAAGGCAGCAGCAAAGCCTGCAGCCCCCAGGTCTGTGGGGCCAAGCAAGCGGTTCCCAAGAGCTTTAGAACAAGGCATAGTTTTCCCTGCTGGCTCTTTGGGCATGGGACCCATCTCCAACCGTATGGCATTTTTGTCCCTGGCCCGGCGCCAAGTGGGAAAGGGTGGCTTTGAGGCTGAAGGCAGCAGGAAAGCCCGCAGCCCCCAGGTCTGTGGGGCTACGCAAGCGGTTCCCAAAGAGCTTTAGAACAAGGCATAGTTTTCCCTGCTGGCTCTTTGGGCATGGGACCCATCTCCAGCCATAGGCATTTTTGTGCCTGATAGGGCGCCAAGTGGGAAAGGGTGGCTTTGAGGCTGAAGACAGCAGGAAAGCCTGCAGCTCCCAGGTCTGTGGGGCTATGCAAGCGGTTCCCAAAGAGCTTTAGAACAAGGCATAGTTTTCCCTGCTGGCTCTTTGGGCGGGGGACCCATCTCCAGCCGTATGGCCATTTTTGTGCCTGGCGCGGCGCCAAGTGGGAAAGGGTGGTGTCGAGGCTGAAGGCAGCAGGAAAGCCGCAGCCCCCAGGTCTGTGGGGCTACGCAAGCGGTTCCCAAAGAGCTTTAGAACAAGGCATAGTTTTCCCTGCTGGCTCTTTGGGTGGGGGACCCATCTCCAGACGTATGGCTATTTTTGTGCCTGGCGCGGTGCGTAGTGGCATAGGGTGGTTTTGAGGCTGAAGGCAGCAGGAAAGCCCGCAGCCCCCACGTCTGTGGGGCCAAGCAAGCGGTTCCCAAAGAGCTTTAGAACAAGGCATAGTTTTCCCTGCTGGCTCTTTGGGCGGGGGACCCATCTCCAGCCATATGGCCATTTTTGAGCCTGGAGCAGTGCCAAGTGGGAAAGGGTGGTGTCGAGGCTGAAGGCAGCAGGAAAGCCCGCAGCCCCCACGTCTGTGGGGCCAAGCAAGCGGTTCCCAAAGAGCTTTAGAACAAGGCATAGTTTTCCCTGCTGGCTCTTTGGGCATGGGACCCATCTCCAGCCATAGGCCATTTTTGTGCCTGGCGCGGCGCCAAGTGGGAAAGGGTGGCTTTGAGGCTGAAGGCAGCAGCAAAGCCCGCAGCCCCCAGGTCTGTGGGGCTACGCAAGCGGTTCCCAAAGAGCTTTAGAACAAGGCATAGTTTTCCCTGCTGGCTCTTTTGGCAGGGGACCCATCTCCAGCCGTATGGCCATTTTTGTGCCTGGCGCGGTGCGTAGTGGGAAAGGGTGGTGTTGAGGCTGAAGGCAGCAGCAAAGACTGCAGTCCCCAAGTTTGTGGGGCCAAGCAAGCGGTTCCCAAAGAGCTTTAGAACAAGGCATAGTTTTCCCTGCTGGCTCTTTGGGCGGGGGACCCATCTCCAGCCGTATGGCCATTTTTGTGCCTGGCCGGGGGCCAAGTGGGAAAGGGTGGCTTTGAGGCTGAAGGCAGCAGCAAAGCCCGCAGCCCCCAGGTCTGTGGGGCTACGCAAGTGGTTCCCAAAGAGCTTTAGAACAAGGCATAGTTTTCCCTGCTGGCTCTCTGGGCGGGGGACCCATCTGCAGCCGTATGGCCATTTTTGAGCCTGGAGCAGTGCCAAGTGGGAAAGGGTGGCTTTGAGGCTGAAGACAGCAGGAAAGCCTGCAGCTCCCAGGTCTGTGGGGCTATGCAAGCGGTTCCCAAAGAGCTTTAGAACAAGGCATAGTTTTCCCTGCTGGCTCTTTGGGCGGGGGACCCATCTCCAGCCGTATGGCCATTTTGTGCCTGGCGCGGCGCCAAGTGGGAAAGGGTGGTGTCGAGGCTGAAGGCAGCAGGAAAGCCCGCAGCCCCCAGGTCTGTGGGGCTACGCAAGCGGTTCCCAAAGAGCTTTAGAACAAGGCATAGTTTTCCCTGCTGGCTCTTTGGGTGGGGGACCCATCTCCAGACGTATGGCTATTTTTGTGCCTGGCGCGGTGCGTAGTGGCATAGGGTGGTTTGAGGCTGAAGGCAGCAGGAAAGCCCGCAGCCCCCACGTCTGTGGGGCCAAGCAAGCGGTTCCCAAAGAGCTTTAGAACAAGGCATAGTTTTCCCTGCTGGCTCTTTGGGCGGGGGACCCATCTCCAGCCATATGGCCATTTTTGAGCCTGGAGCAGTGCCAAGTGGGGAAAGGGTGGTGTCGAGGCTGAAGGCAGCAGGAAAGCCCGCAGCCCCACGTCTGTGGGGCCAAGCAAGCGGTTCCCAAAGAGCTTTAGAACAAGGCATAGTTTTCCCTGCTGGCTCTTTGGGCATGGGACCCATCTCCAGCCATAGGCCATTTTTGTGCCTGGCGCGGCGCCAAGTGGGAAAGGGTGGCTTTGAGGCTGAAGGCAGCAGCAAAGCCCGCAGCCCCCAGGTCTGTGGGGCTACGCAAGCGGTTCCAAAGAGCTTTAGAACAAGGCATAGTTTTCCCTGCTGGCTCTTTTGGCAGGGGACCCATCTCCAGCCGTATGGCCATTTTTGTGCCTGGCGCGGTGCGTAGTGGGAAAGGGTGGTGTTGAGGCTGAAGGCAGCAGCAAAGACTGCAGTCCCCAAGTTTGTGGGGCCAAGCAAGCGGTTCCCAAAGAGCTTTAGAACAAGGCATAGTTTTCCCTGCTGGCTCTTTGGGCGGGGGACCCATCTCCAGCCGTATGGCCATTTTTGTGCCTGGCCGGGGGCCAAGTGGGAAAGGGTGGCTTTGAGGCTGAAGGCAGCAGCAAAGCCCGCAGCCCCCAGGTCTGTGGGGCTACGCAAGTGGTTCCCAAAGAGCTTTAGAACAAGGCATAGTTTTCCCTGCTGGCTCTCTGGGCGGGGGACCCATCTGCAGCCGTATGGCCATTTTTGAGCCTGGAGCAGTGCCAAGTGGGAAGGGTGGTTTTGAGGGTGAAGGCAGCAGGAAAGCCCGCAGCCCCCAGGTCTGTGGGGCTACGCAAGCGGTTCCCAAAGAGCTTTAGAACAAGGCATAGTTTTCCCTGCTGGCTCTTTGGGCGGGGGACCCATCTCCAGCCGTATGGCCATTTTTGTGCCTGGCGCGGCGCCAAGTGGGAAAGGGTGGTGTCGAGGCTGAAGGCAGCAGGAAAGCCGCAAGCCCCCACGTCTGTGGGGCCAAGCAAGCGGTTCCCAAAGAGCTTTAGAACAAGGCATAGTTTTCCCTGCTGGCTCTTTGGGCCTGGGACCCATCTCCAGCCATAGGCATTTTTGTGCTTGATAGGGCGCCAAGTGGGAAAGGGTGGCTTTGAGGCTGAAGGCAGCAGGAAAGCCTGCAGCCCCCAGGTCTGTGGGGCTATGCAAGCAGTTCCCAAAGAGCTTTAGAACAAGGCATAGTTTTCCCTGCTGGCTCTTTGTTCGGGGGACCCATCTCCAGCCATAGGCCATTTTTGTGCCTGGCCCGGCGCCCAGTGGGAAAGGGTGGCTTTGAGGCTTGAAGGCAGCAGGAAAGCCCGCAGCCCCCAGGTCTGTGGGGCTACGCAAGCGGTTCCCAAAGAGCTTTAGAACAAGGCATAGTTTTCCCTGCTGGCTCTTTGGGCATGGGACCCATCTCCAGCCGTATGGCCATTTTTGAGCCTGGCGCGGCGCCAAGTGGGAAAGGGTTGTGTCGAGGCTAAAGGCAGCAGGAAAGCCCGCAGCCCCCAGGTCTGTGGGGCTACGCAAGCGGTTCCCAAAGAGCTTTAGAACAAGGCATAGTTTTCCCCTGCTGGCTCTTTGGGCGGGGGACCCATCTCCAGCCGTATGGCCATTTTTGTGCCTGGCGCGGCGCCAAGTGGGTAAGGGTGGTGTCGAGGCTGAAGGCAGCAGCAAAGCCTGCAGCCCCCAGGTCTGTGGGGCCAAGCAAGCGGTTCCCAAAGAGCTTTAGAAGAAGGCATAGTTTTCCCTGCTGGCTCTTTGGGCATGGGACCCATCTCCAGCCGTATGGCCATTTTTGTGCCTGGCCGGGGGCCAAGTGGGAAAGGGTGGTTTTGAGGCTGAAGGCAGCAGGAAAGCCCGCAGCCCCAAGGTGTGTGGGGCTACGCAAGCGGTTCCCAAAGAGCTTTAGAACAAGGCATAGTTTTTCCCTTCTGGCTCTTTGGGCATGGGACCCATCTCCAGCCATAGGCCATTTTTGTGCTTGATAGGGCGCCAAGTGGGAAAGGGTTGCTTTGAGGCTGAAGACAGCAGGAAAGCGCGCAGCCCCCAGGTCTGTGGGGCTACGCAAGCGGTTCCCAAAGAGCTTTAGAACAAGGCATAGTTTTCGCTGCTGGCTCACTGGGCGGGGGGACCCATCTCCAGCCGTATGGCCATTTTTGAGCCTGGCGCGCCGCCAGGTGGGAAAGGGTGGCTTTGAGGCTGAAGGCAGGAGCAAAGCCTGCAGCCCCCAGGTCTGTGGTGCTACGCAAGCGGTTCCCAAAGAGCTTTAGAACAAGGCATAGTTTTCCCAGCTGGCTCTTAGGGCATGGGACCCATCTCCAGCCATAGGCCATTTTTGTGCCTGGCGCGAAGCCAAGTGGGAAGGGTGCTGTCGAGGCTGAAGCAGCAGGAAAGCCCCGCAGCCCCAAGGTCTGTGGGGCTACGCAAGCGGTTCCCAAAGAGCTTTAGAACAAGGCATAGTTTTCCCTGCTGGCTCTTTGGCGGGGGACCCATCTCCAGTCGTATGGCTATTTTTATGCCTGGCGTGTTGCGTAGTGGGAAAGGGTGGTTTTGAGGCTGAAGGCAGCAGGAAAGCCTGCAGCCCCCAGGTCTGTGGGGCTACGCAAGCGGTTCCCAAAGAGCTTTAGAACAAGGCATAGTTTTCCCTGCTGGCTCTTTGGGCGGGGACCCATCTCCAGCCGTATGGCATTTTTGTGCCTGATGCGGCGCAAAGTGGGAAAGGGTGGCTTTGAGGCTGAAGGCAGCAGGAAAGCCCGCAGCCCCCAGGTCTGTGCGGCTACGCAAGCGGTTCCCAAAGAGCTTTAGAACAAGGCATAGTTTTCCCTGCTGGCTCTTTGGCGGGGGACCCATCTACAGCCGTACGGCCATTTTGTGCCTGGCGCGGAGCCAAGAGGGAAAGGGTGGTGTCGAGGCTAAAGGCAGCAGGAAAGCCCGCAGCCGCCCAGGTCTGTGCGGCTACGCAAGCGGTTCCCAAAGAGCTTTAGAACAAGGCATAGTTTTCCCTGCTGGCTCTTTGGGCGGGGGACCCATCTCCAGCCGTATGGCCATTTTTGTGCCTGGCCGGGGGCCAAGTGGGAAAGGGTGGTTTTGAGGCTGAAGGCAGCAGGAAAGCCCGCAGCCCCCACGTGTGTGGGGCTACGCAAGCGGTTCCCAAAGAGCTTTAGAACAAGGCATAGTTTTCCCTGCTGGCTCTTTGGGCATGGGACCCATCTCCAGCCATAGGCCATTTTTGTGCTTGATAGGGCGCCAAGTGGGAAAGGGTGGTGTCGAGGCTGAAGGCAGCAGGAAAGCCCGCAGCCCCCAGGTCTGTGCGGCTACGCAAGCGGTTCCCAAAGAGCTTTAGAACAAGGCATAATTTTCCCTGCTGGCTCTTCGGACGGGGGACCCATCTCCAGCCGTACGGCCATTTTTGTGCCTGGCGCGGCGCCATGAGGGAAAGGGTGGTGTCGAGGCTAAAGTCAGCAGGAAAGCCCGCAGCCGCCCAGGTCTGTGGAGCTACGCAAGCAGTTCCCAAAGAGCTTTAGAACAAGGCATAGTTTTCCCAGCTGGCTCTTTGGGCGGGGGACCCATCTCCAGCCGTATGGCCATTTTTCTGCATGGCGCAGCGCCAAGTGGGAAAGAGTGGCTTTGAGGCTGAAGGCAGCAGGAAAGCCCGCAGCCCCCAGGTCTGTGGGGCTACGCAAGCGGTTCCCAAAGAGCTTTAGAACAAGGCATAGTTTTCCCTGCTGGCTCTTTGGGCATGGGACCCATCTCCACCCATAGGCATTTTTGTGCCTGATAGGGCGCAAGTGAGAAAGGGTGGCTTTGAGGCTAAAGACAGCAGGAAAGCCTGCAGCCCCCAGGTCTGTGGGGCTACGCAAGCGGTTCCCAAAGAGCTTTAGAACAAGGCATAGTTTTCCCTGCTGGCTCTTTGGGTGGGGGACCCATCTCCAGCCGTATGGCTATTTTTGTGCCTGACGCGGTGCGTAGTGGCATAGGGTGGTTTTGAGGCTGAAGGCAGCAGGAAAGCCCGCAGCCCCCACGTCTGTGGGGCCAAGCAAGCGGTTCCCAAAGAGCTTTAGAACAAGGCATAGTTTTCCCTGCTGGCTCTTTGGGCGGGGGACCCATCTCCAGCCGTATGGCCATTTTTGTGCCTGGCGCGGTGCGTAGTGGGAAAGGGTGGTTTTGACGCTGAAGGCAGCAGGGAAGCCCGCAGCCCCCAGGTCTGTGGGGCCAAGCAAGCGGTTCCCAAAGAGCTTTAGAACAAGGCATAGTTTTCCCTGCTGGCTCTTTGGGCGGGGGACCCATCTCCAGCCGTATGGCCATTTTTGTGCCTGGCGCGGCGCCAAGTGGGAAAGGGTGGCTTTGAGGCTGAAGGCAGCAGCAAAGCCCGCAGCCCCCAGGTCTGTGGGCTACGCAAGCGGTTCCCAAGAGCTTTAGAACAAGGCATAGTTTTCCCTGCTGGCTCTTTGGGCATGGGACCCATCTCCAGCCATATGGCCATTTTTGTGCCTGGCCCGGCGCCAAGAGGGAAAGGGTGGTGTCGAGGCTAAAGGCAGCAGGAAAGCCCGCAGCCCCAGGTCTGTGGGGCTACGCAAGCGGTTCCCAAAGAGCTTTAGAACAAGGCATAGTTTTCCCTGCTGGCTCTTTGGGCGGGGGACCCATCTCCAGCCTTATGGCCATTTTTGTGCATGGCGCAGCGCCAAGTGGGAAATGGTGGTATCGAGGCTGAAGGCAGCAGGAAAGCCCGCAGCCCCAGGTCTGTGGGGCTACGCAAGCGGTTCCCAAAGAGCTTTAGAACAAGGCATAGTTTTCCCTGCTGGCTCTTTGGCATGGGACCCATCTCCACCCATAGGCCATTTTTGTGCCTGATAGGGCGCCAAGTGGGAAAGGGTGGCTTTGAGGCTGAAGACAGCAGGAAAGCCTGCAGCCCCCAGGTCTGTGGGGCTACGCAAGCGGTTCCCAAAGAGCTTTAGAACAAGGCATAGTTTTCCCTGCTGGCTCTTTGGGTGGGGGACCCATCTCCAGCCGTATGGCTATTTTTGTGCCTGACGCGGTGCGTAGTGGCATAGGGTGGTTTGAGGCTGAAGGCAGCAGGAAAGCCCGCAGCCCCCACGTCTGTGGGGCCAAGCAAGCGGTTCCCAAAGAGCTTTAGAACAAGGCATAGTTTTCCCTGCTGGCTCTTTGGGCGGGGGACCCATCTCCAGCCGTATGGCCATTTTTGTGCCTGGCGCGGTGCGTAGTGGGAAAGGGTGGTTTTGACGCTGAAGGCAGCAGGAAAGCCCGCAGCCCCCACGTCTGTGGGGCTACGCAAGCGGTTCACCAAAGAGCTTTAGATCAAGCATAGTTTTCCCTGCTGGCTCTTTGGGCAGGGGACCCATCTCCAGCCGTATGGCCATTTTTGTCCCTGGCCCGGCGCCAAGTGGGAAAGGGTGGTGTTGAGGCTGAAGGCAGCAGCAAAGACTGCAGCCCCCAGGTCTGTGGGGCCAAGCAAGCGGTTCCCAAAGAGCTTTAGAACAAGGCATAGTTTTCCCTGCTGGCTCTTTGGGCGGGGGACCCATCTCCAGCCGTATGGCCATTTTTGTGCCTGGCGCGGCGCCAAGTGGGAAAGGGTGGCTTTGAGGCTGAAGGCAGCAGCAAAGCCCGCAGCCCCCAGGTCTGTGGGGCTACGCAAGCGGTTCCCAAAGAGCTTTAGAACAAGGCATAGTTTTCCCTGCTGGCTCTTTGGGCATGGGACCCATCTCCAGCCATATGGCCATTTTTGTGCCTGGCCCGGCGCCAAGAGGGAAAGGGTGGTGTCGAGGCTAAAGGCAGCAGGAAAGCCCGCAGCCCCCAGGTCTGTGGGGCTACGCAAGCGGTCCCAAAGAGCTTTAGAACAAGGCATAGTTTTCCCTGCTGTCTCTTTGGGCGGGGGACCCATCTCCAGCCTTATGGCCATTTTTGTGCATGGCGCAGCGCCAGTGGGAAATGGTGGTATCGAGGCTGAAGGCAGCAGGAAAGCCCGCAGCCCCCACGTCTGTGGGCTACGCAAGCGGTTCCCAAAGAGCTTTAGAACAAGGCATAGTTTTCCCTGCTGGCTTTGGGCGGGGGACCCATCTCCAGCCGTATGGGCCATTTTTGTGCCTGGCCCGGCGCCAAGTGGGAAAGGGTGGCTTTGAGACTGAAGGCAGCAGGAAAGCCCGCAGCCCCCAGGTGTGTGGGGCTACGCAAGCGGTTCCCAAAGAGCTTTAGAACAAGGCATAGTTTTCCTGCTGGCTCTCTGGGCGGGGGACCCATCTCCAGCCGTATGGCCATTTTTGAGCCTGGAGCAGTGCCAAGTGGGAAAGGGTGGTGTCCGAGGCTGAAGGCAGCAGGAAAGCCCGCAGCCCCCAGGTCTGTGGGGCTACGCAAGCAGTTCCCAAAGAGCTTTAGAACAAGGCATAGTTTTCCCTGCTGGCTCTTTGGGCGGGGGACCCATCTCCAGCCATAGGCGATTTTTGTGCCTGGCCCGGCGCCCAGTGGGAAAGGGTGGCTTTGAGGCTTGAAGGCAGCAGGAAAGCCCGCAGCCCCCAGGTCTGTGGGGCTACGCAAGCGGTTCCAAAGAGCTTTAGAACAAGGCATAATTTTCCCTGCTGGCTCTTTGGGCGGGGGACCCATCTCCAGCCATATGACCATTTTTGTGCCTGGCGCAGCGCCAAGTGGGAAAGGGTGGTTTGAGGCTGAAGGCAGCAGCAAAGCCTGCAGCCCCCAGGTCTGTGGGGCTACGCAAGCGGTTCCCAAAGAGCTTTAGAACAAGGCATAATTTTCCCTGCTGTCTCTTTGGGCGGGGGGACCCATCTCCAGCCGTATGGCCATTTTTGTGCCTGGCCGGGGGCCAAGTGGGAAAGGGTGGTTTTGAGGCTGAAGGCAGCAGGAAAGCCCGCAGCCCCCACGTGTGTGGGGCTACGCAAGCGGTTCCCAAAGAGCTTTAGAACAAGGCATAGTTTTCCCTGCTGGCTCTTTGGGCATGGGACCCATCTCCAGCCATAGGCCATTTTTGTGCTTGATAGGGCGCCAAGTGGGAAAGGGTGGTGTCGAGGCTGAAGGCAGCAGGAAAGCCCGCAGCCCCCAGGTCTGTGCGGCTACGCAAGCGGTTCCCAAAGAGCTTTAGAACAAGGCATAATTTTCCCTGCTGGCTTTTTGGCGGGGGGACCCATCTCCAGCCGTACGGCCATTTTTGTGCCTGGCGCGGCGCCAAGAGGGAAAGGGTGGTTTTGACGCTGAAGGCAGCAGGAAAGCCCGCAGCCCCAGGTCTGAGGGGCTACGCAAGCGGTTCCCAAGAGCTTTAGAACAAGGCATAGTTTTTCCCTGCTGGCTCTTTGGGCGGGGGACCCATCTCCAGCCGTATGGCCATTTTTGTGCCTGGCGCGGCGCCAAGTGGGAAAGGGTGGCTTTGAGGCTGAAGGCAGCAGGAAAGCCCGCAGCCCCCAGGTCTGTGGGGCTACGCAAGCGGTTCCCAAAGAGCTTTAGAACAAGGCATAGTTTTCCCTGCTGGCTCTTTGGGCATGGGACCCATCTCCACCCATAGGCCATTTTTGTGCCTGATAGGGCGCCAAGTGAGAAAGGGTGGCTTTGAGGCTAAAGACAGCAGGAAAGCCTGCAGCCCCCAGGTCTGTGGGGCTACGCAAGCGGTTCCCAAAGAGCTTTAGAACAAGGCATAGTTTTCCCTGCTGGCTCTTTGGGTGGGGGACCCATCTCCAGCCGTATGGCTATTTTTGTGCCTGACGCGGGTGCGTAGTGGCATAGGGTGGTTTTGAGGCTGAAGGCAGCAGGAAAGCCCGCAGCCCCCACGTCTGTGGGGCCAAGCAAGCGGTTCCCAAGAGCTTTAGAACAAGGCATAGTTTTCCCTGCTGGCTCTTTGGGCGGGGGACCCATCTCCAGCCGTATGGCCATTTTTGTGCCTGGAGCGGTGCGTAGTTGGAAAGGGTGGTTTTGACGCTGAAGGCAGCAGCAAAGACTGCAGCCCCCAGGTCTGTGGGGCTACGCAAGCGGTTCCCAAAGAGCTTTAGAACAAGGCATAGTTTTCCCTGCTGGCTCTTTGGGCGGGGGACCCATCTCCAGCCGTATGGCCATTTTTGTGCCTGGCGCGGCGCCAAGTGGGAAAGGGTGGTGTCGAGGCTGAAGGCAGCAGGAAAGCCCGCAGCCCCCAGGTCTGTGGGGGCTACGCAAGCGGTTCCCAAAGAGCTTTAGAACAAGGCATAGTTTTCCCTGCTGGCTCTCTTGGGTGGGGACCCATCTCCAGACGTATGGCTATTTTTGTGCCTGGCGCGGTGGTAGTGGCATAGGGTGGTTTTGAGGCTGAAGGCAGCAGGAAAGCCCGCAGCCCCCACGTCTGTGGGGCCAAGCAAGCGGTTCCCAAAGAGCTTTAGAACAAGGCATAGTTTTCCCTGCTGGCTCTTTGGGCGGGGGACCCATCTCCAGCCATATGGCCATTTTTGAGCCTGGAGCAGTGCCAAGTGGGAAAGGGTGGTGTCGAGGCTGAAGGCAGCAGGAAAGCCCGCAGCCCCCACGTCTGTGGGGCCAAGCAAGCGGTTCCCAAAGAGCTTTAGAACAAGGCATAGTTTTCCCTGCTGGCTCTTTGGGCATGGGACCCATCTCCAGCCATAGGCCATTTTTGTGCCTGGCGCGGCGCCAAGTGGGAAAGGGTGGCTTTGAGGCTGAAGGCAGCAGCAAAGCCCGCAGCCCCAGGTCTGTGGGGCTACGCAAGCGGTTCCAAAGAGCTTTAGAACAAGGCATAGTTTTCCCTGCTGGCTCTTTTGGCAGGGGACCCCATCTCCAGCCGTATGGCCATTTTTGTGCCTGGCGCGGTGCGTAGTGGGAAAGGGTGGTGTTGAGGCTGAAGGCAGCAGCAAAGACTGCAGTCCCCAAGTTTGTGGGGCCAAGCAAGCGGTTCCAAAGAGCTTTAGAACAAGGCATAGTTTTCCCTGCTGGCTCTTTGGGCGGGGGACCCATCTCCAGCCGTATGGCCATTTTTGTGCCTGCCGGGGGCCAAGTGGGAAAGGGTGGCTTTGAGGCTGAAGGCAGCAGCAAAGCCCGCAGCCCCCAGGTCTGTGGGGCTACGCAAGTGGTTCCCAAAGAGCTTTAGAACAAGGCATAGTTTTCCCTGCTGGCTCTCTGGGCGGGGGACCCATCTGCAGCCGTATGGCCATTTTTGAGCCTGGAGCAGTGCCAAGTGGGAAAGGGTGGTTTTGAGGGTGAAGGCAGCAGGAAAGCCCGCAGCCCCCCAGGTCTGTGGGGCTACGCAAGCGGTTCCCAAAGAGCTTTAGAACAAGGCATAGTTTTCCCTGCTGGCTCTTTGGGCGGGGGACCCATCTCCAGCCGTATGGCCATTTTTGTGCCTGGCGCGGCGCCAAGTGGAAAGGGTGGTGTCGAGGCTGAAGGCAGCAGGAAAGCCCGCAGCCCCCACGTCTGTGGGGCCAAGCAAGCGGTTCCCAAAGAGCTTTAGAACAAGGCATAGTTTTCCCTGCTGGCTCTTTGGGCCTGGGACCCATCTCCAGCCATAGGCCATTTTTGTGCTTGATAGGGCGCCAAGTGGGAAAGGGTGGGCTTTGAGGCTGAAGGCAGCAGGAAAGCCTGCAGCCCCCAGGTCTGTGGGGCTATGCAAGCAGTTCCCAAAGAGCTTTAGAACAAGGCATAGTTTTCCCTGCTGGCTCTTTGTTCGGGGGACCCATCTCCAGCCAGCCATAGGCCATTTTTGTGCCTGGCCCGGCGCCCAGTGGGAAAGGGTGGCTTTGAGGCTTGAAGGCAGCAGGAAAGCCCGCACCGCCCAGGTCTGTGGGGCTACGCAAGCGGTTCCCAAAGAGCTTTAGAACAAGGCATAGTTTTCCCTGCTGGCTCTTTGGGCATGGGACCCATCTCCAGCCGTATGGCCATTTTTGAGCCTGGCGCGGCGCCAAGTGGGAAAGGGTTGTGTCGAGGCTAAAGGCAGCAGGAAAGCCCGCAGCCCCCAGGTCTGTGGGGCTACGCAAGCGGTTCCCAAAGAGCTTTAGAACAAGGCATAGTTTTCCCTGCTGGCTCTTTGGGCGGGGGACCCATCTCCAGCCGTATGGCCATTTTTGTGCCTGGCGCGGCGCCAAGTGGGTAAGGGTGGTGTCGAGGCTGAAGGCAGCAGCAAAGCCTGCAGCCCCCAGGTCTGTGGGGCCAAGCAAGCGGTTCCCAAAGAGCTTTAGAAGAAGGCATAGTTTTCCCTGCTGGCTCTTTGGGCATGGGACCCATCTCCAGCCGTATGGCATTTTTGTGCCTGGCCGGGGGCCAAGTGGGAAAGGGTGGTTTTGAGGCTGAAGGCAGCAGGAAAGCCCGCAGCCCCAAGGTGTGTGGGGCTACGCAAGCGGTTCCAAAGAGCTTTAGAACAAGGCATAGTTTTTCCCTTCTGGCTCTTTGGGCATGGGACCCATCTCCAGCCATAGGCCATTTTTGTGCTTGATAGGGCGCCAAGTGGGAAAGGGTTGCTTTGAGGCTGAAGACAGCAGGAAAGCGCGCAGCCCCCAGGTCTGTGGGGCTACGCAAGCGGTTCCCAAAGAGCTTTAGAACAAGGCATAGTTTTCGCTGCTGGCTCACTGGGCGGGGGACCCATCTCCAGCCGTATGGCCATTTTTGAGCCTGGCGCGCCGCCAGGTGGGAAAGGGTGGCTTTGAGGCTGAAGGCAGGAGCAAAGCCTGCAGCCCCCAGGTCTGTGGTGCTACGCAAGCGGTTCCCAAAGAGCTTTAGAACAAGGCATAGTTTTCCCAGCTGGCTCTTAGGGCATGGGACCCATCTCCAGCCATAGGCCATTTTTGTGCCTGGCGCGAAGCCAAGTGGGAAAGGGTGCTGTCGAGGCTGAAGGCAGCAGGAAAGCCCGCAGCCCCAAGGTCTGTGGGGCTACGCAAGCGGTTCCCAAAGAGCTTTAGAACAAGGCATAGTTTTCCCTGCTGGCTCTTTGGGCGGGGGACCCATCTCCAGTCGTATGGCTATTTTTATGCCTGGCGTGTTGCGTAGTGGGAAAGGGTGGTTTTGAGGCTGAAGGCAGCAGGAAAGCCTGCAGCCCCCAGGTCTGTGGGGCTACGCAAGCGGTTCCCAAAGAGCTTTAGAACAAGGCATAGTTTTCCCTGCTGGCTCTTTGGGCGGGGGACCCATCTCCAGCCGTATGGCCATTTTGTGCCTGATGCGGCGCAAAGTGGGAAGGGTGGCTTTGAGGCTGAAGGCAGCAGGAAAGCCCGCAGCCCCCAGGTCTGTGCGGCTACGCAAGCGGTTCCCAAAGAGCTTTAGAACAAGGCATAGTTTTCCCTGCTGGCTCTTTGGGCGGGGGACCCATCTACAGCCGTACGGCCATTTTGTGCCTGGCGCGGAGCCAAGAGGGAAAGGGTGGTGTCGAGGCTAAAGGCAGCAGGAAAGCCGCCAGCCCCCAGGTCTGTGCGGCTACGCAAGCGGTTCCCAAAGAGCTTTAGAACAAGGCATAGTTTTCCCTGCGCTCTTTGGGCGGGGGACCCATCTCCAGCCGTATGGCCATTTTTGTGCCTGGCCGGGGGCCAGTGGGAAAGGGTGGTTTGAGGCTGAAGGCAGCAGGAAAGCCCGCAGCCCCCACGTGTGTGGGGCTACGCAAGCGGTTCCCAAAGAGCTTTAGAACAAGGCATAGTTTTCCCTGCTGGCTCTTTGGGCATGGGACCCATCTCCAGCCATAGGCCATTTTTGTGCTTGATAGGGCGCCAAGTGGGAAAGGGTGGTGTCGAGGCTGAAGGCAGCAGGAAAGCCCGCAGCCCCCAGGTCTGTGCGGCTACGCAAGCGGTTCCCAAAGAGCTTTAGAACAAGGATAATTTTCCCTGCGGGCTCTTCGGACGGGGGACCCATCTCCAGCCGTACGGCCATTTTTGTGCCTGGCGCGGCGCCATGAGGGAAAGGGTGGTGTCGAGGCTAAAGTCAGCAGGAAAGCCCGCAGCCCCCAGGTCTGTGGAGCTACGCAAGCAGTTCCCAAAGAGCTTTAGAACAAGGCATAGTTTTCCCAGCTGGCTCTTTGGGCGGGGGGACCCATCTCCAGCCGTATGGCCATTTTTCTGCATGGCGCAGCGCCAAGTGGGAAAGAGTGGCTTTGAGGCTGAAGGCAGCAGGAAAGCCCGCAGCCCCCAGGTCTGTGGGGCTACGCAAGCGGTTCCCAAAGAGCTTTAGAACAAGGCATAGTTTTCCCTGCTGGCTCTTTGGGCATGGGACCCATCTCCACCCATAGGCCATTTTTGTGCTGATAGGGCGCCAAGTGAGAAAGGGTGGCTTTGAGGCTAAAGACAGCAGGAAAGCCTGCAGCCCCCAGGTCTGTGGGGCTACGCAAGCGGTTCCCAAAGAGCTTTAGAACAAGGCATAGTTTGTCCCTGCTGGCTCTTTGGGTGGGGGACCCATCTCCAGCCGTATGGCTATTTTTGTGCCTGACGCGGTGCGTAGTGCATAGGGTGGTTTTGAGGCTGAAGGCAGCAGGAAAGCCCGCAGCCCCCACGTCTGTGGGGCCAAGCAAGCGGTTCCCAAAGAGCTTTAGAACAAGGCATAGTTTTCCCTGCTGGCTCTTTGGGCGGGGGACCCATCTCCAGCCGTATGGCCATTTTTGTGCCTGGCGCGGTGCGTAGTGGGAAAGGGTGGTTTTGACGCTGAAGGCAGCAGGAAAGCCCGCAGCCCCCAGGTCTGTGGGGCCAAGCAAGCGGTTCCCAAAGAGCTTTAGAACAAGGCATAGTTTTCCCTGCTGGCTCTTTGGGCGGGGGACCCATCTCCAGCCGTATGGCCATTTTTGTGCCTGGCGCGGCGCCAAGTGGGAAAGGGTGGCTTTGAGGCTGAAGGCAGCAGCAAAGCCCGCAGCCCCCAGGTCTGTGGGGCTACGCAAGCGGTTCCCAAAGAGCTTTAGAACAAGGCATAGTTTTCCCTGCTGGCTCTTTGGGCATGGGACCCATCTCCAGCCATATGGCCATTTTTGTGCCTGGCCCGGCGCCAAGAGGGAAAGGGTGGTGTCGAGGCTAAAGGCAGCAGGAAAGCCCGCAGCCCCCAGGTCTGTGGGGCTACGCAAGCGGTTCCCAAAGAGCTTTAGAACAAGGCATAGTTTTCCCTGCTGGCTCTTTGGGCGGGGGACCCATCTCCAGCCTTATGGCCATTTTTGTGCATGGCGCAGCGCCAAGTGGGAAATGGTGTATCGAGGCTGAAGGCAGCAGGAAAGCCCGCAGCCCCCAGGTCTGTGGGGCTACGCAAGCGGTTCCCAAAGAGCTTTAGAACAAGGCATAGTTTTCCCTGCTGGCTCTTTGGGCATGGGACCCATCTCCACCCATAGGCCATTTTTGTGCCTGATAGGGCGCCAAGTGGGAAAGGGTGGCTTTGAGGCTGAAGACAGCAGGAAAGCCTGCAGCCCCCAGGTCTGTGGGGCTACGCAAGCGGTTCCCAAAGAGCTTTAGAACAAGGCATAGTTTTCCCTGCTGGCTCTTTGGGTGGGGGACCCATCTCCAGCCGTATGGCTATTTTTGTGCCTGACGCGGTGCGTAGTGGCATAGGGTGGTTTTGAGGCTGAAGGCAGCAGGAAAGCCCGCAGCCCCCACCGTCTGTGGGGCCAAGCAAGCGGTTCCCAAAGAGCTTTAGAACAAGGCATAGTTTTCCCTGCTGGCTCTTTGGGCGGGGGGACCCATCTCCAGCCGTATGGCCATTTTTGTGCCTGGCGCGGTGCGTAGTGGGAAAGGGTGGTTTTGACGCTGAAGGCAGCAGGAAAGCCCGCAGCCCCCACGTCTGTGGGGCTACGCAAGCGGTTCACCAAAGAGCTTTAGATCAAGGCATAGTTTTCCCTGCTGGCTCTTTGGGCAGGGGACCCATCTCCAGCCGTATGGCCATTTTTGTCCCTGGCCCGCGCCAAGTGGGAAAGGGTGGTGTTGAGGCTGAAGGCAGCAGCACTGCAGCCCCAGGTCTGTGGGGCCAAGCAAGCGGTTCCCAAAGAGCTTTAGAACAAGGCATAGTTTTCCCTGCTGGCTCTTTGGGCGGGGGACCCATCTCCAGCCGTATGGCCATTTTTGTGCCTGGCGCGGCGCCAAGTGGGAAAGGGTGGCTTTGAGGCTGAAGGCAGCAGCAAAGCCCGCAGCCCCCAGGTCTGTGGGGCTACGCAAGCGGTTCCCAAAGAGCTTTAGAACAAGGCATAGTTTTCCCTGCTGGCTCTTTGGGCATGGGACCCATCTCCAGCCATATGGCCATTTTTGTGCCTGGCCCGGCGCCAAGAGGGAAAGGGTGGTGTCGAGGCTAAAGGCAGCAGGAAAGCCCGCAGCCCCCAGGTCTGTGGGGCTACGCAAGCGGTTCCCAAAGAGCTTTAGAACAAGGCATAGTTTTCCCTGCTGTCTCTTTGGGCGGGGGACCCATCTCCAGCCTTATGGCCATTTTTGTGCATGGCGCAGCGCCAAGTGGGGAAATGGTGGTATCGAGGCTGAAGGCAGCAGGAAAGCCCGCAGCCCCCACGTCTGTGGGCTACGCAAGCGGTTCCCAAAGAGCTTTAGAACAAGGCATAGTTTTCCCTGCTGGCTCTTTGGGCGGGGGACCCATCTCCAGCCGTATGGCCATTTTTGTGCCTGGCCCGGCGCCAAGTGGGAAAGGGTGGCTTTGAGACTGAAGGCAGCAGGAAAGCCCGCAGCCCCAGGTGTGTGGGGCTAGCCAAGCGGTTCCCAAAGAGCTTTAGAACAAGGCATAGTTTTCCCTGCTGGCTCTCTGGGCGGGGGACCCATCTCCAGCCGTATGGCCATTTTGAGCCTGGAGCAGTGCCAAGTGGGAAAGGGTGGTGTCGAGGCTGAAGGCAGCAGGAAAGCCCGCAGCCCCCAGGTCTGTGGGGCTACGCAAGCCAG
>NW_026529554.1:0-111921 GCF_028500815.1 Rissa tridactyla
GCTGACGGCCGCCGGAAAGCCCGCAGCCCCACGGGCTGTGGGGCCACGCGAGCGGCTGCCAAAGAGCTTTCCAACGAGGCACGGCTTTCCCTCCTGGCTCTTCGGGCGTGGGAGCTGTCGCCAGAGCCGCGGCCCTACCGGAAAATGCTTCGCAGGCTGGCGGTGCGGCGCCACGTGGGCACTGGTGTCGCCGAGGCTGACGGCCGCCGGAAAGCCCGCAGCCCCACGGGCTGTGGGGCCACGCGAGCGGCTGCCAAAGAGCTTTCCAACGAGGCACGGCTTTCCCTCCTGGCTCTTCGGGCGTGGGAGCTGTCGCCAGAGCCGCGGCCCTACCGGAAAATACTTCGCAGGCTGGCGCGGCGGCGCCACGTGGGCGCCGGTGGCGCCGAGGCTGACGGCTGCCGGAAGGCCCGCAGCCCCACGGGCTGTGTTGCCCCGCGAGCGGCTGCCAAAGAGCTTTCCAACGAGGCACGGCTTTCCCTCCTGGCTCTTCGGGCGTGGGAGCTGTCGCCAGAGATGCGGCCCTACCGGAAAATGCTTCGCAGGCTGGCGCGGCGGCGCCACGTGTGCCCTGGTGTCGCCGAGGCTGACGGCCGCCGGAAAGCCCGCAGCCCCACGGGCTGTGGGGCCACGCGAGCGGCTGCCAAAGAGCTTTCCAACGAGGCACGGCTTTCCGTCCTGGCTCTTCGGGCGTGGGAGCTGTCGCCAGAGCCGCGGTCCTACCGGAAAATGCTTCGCAGGCTGGCACGGCGGCGCCAAGTGTGCCCTGGTGTCGCCGAGGCTGATGGCCGCCGGAAAGCCCGCAGCCCCACGGGCTATGGGGCCATGCGAGCGGCTGCCAAAGAGGTTTCCAACGAGGCACGGCTTTCCCTCCTGGCTCTTTGGGTGGCGGAGCTGTCACCAGAGCCGCGGCCCTACCGGAAAATGCTTCGCAGGCTGGCGCCGCGGCGCCACGTGGTAGCCGGTGGCGCCGAGGCTGACGGCCGCCGGAAAGCCCGCAGCCCCACGGGCTGTGGGGCCACGCGAGCGGCTGCCAAAGAGGTTTCCAACGAGGCACGGCTTTCCCTCCTGGCTCTTCGGGCGTGGGAGCTGTCGCCAGAGCCGCGGCCCTACCGGTAAATGCTTCGCAGGCTGGCGCGGCGGCGCCACGTGGTCGCCGGTGGCGCCGAGGCTGACGGCCGCCGGAAAGCCCGCAGCCCCACGGGCTGTGGGGCCACGCGAGCGGCTGCCAAAGAGCTTTCCAACGAGGCACGGCTTTCCCTCCTGGCTCTTCGGGCGTGGGAGCTGTCGCCAGAGACGCGGCCCTACCGGAAAATGCTTCGCAGGCTGGCGCGGCGGCGCCACGTGGTCGCAGGTGTCGCCGAGGCTGACGGCCGACGGAAAGTCCGCAGCCCCACGGGCTGTGGGGCCATGCGAGCGGCTGCCAAAGAGCTTTCCAATGAGGCATGGCTTTCCCTCCTGGCTCTTCGGGCGTGGGAGCTGTCGCCAGAGACGCGGCCCTACCGGAAAATGCTTCGCAGGCTGGTGCGGCGGCGCCACGTGGGCGCAGGTGTCGCCGAGGCTGACGGCCGACGGAAAGCCCGCAGCCCCACGGGCTGTGGGGCCACGCGAGCGGCTGCCAAAGAGCTTTCCAACGAGGCACGGCTTTCCCTCCTGGCTCTTCGGGCGGGGGAGCTGTCACCAGAGCCGCGGCCCTACCGGAAAATGCTTCGCAGGCTGGCGCGGCGGCGCCACGTGGGCGCCGGTGTCGCCGAGGCTGACGGCCGCCGGAAAGCCCGCAGCCCCACGGGCTGTGGGGCCACGTGAGCGGCTGCCAAAGAGCTTTCCAACGAGGCACGGCTTTCCCTCCTGGCTCTTCGGGCGTGGGAGCTGTCGCCAGAGACGCGGCCCTACCGGAAAATGCTTCGCAGGCTGGCGCGGCGGCGCCACGTGGGCGCCGGTGGCGCCGAGGCTGACGGCCGCCGGAAAGCCCGCAGCCCCACGGGCTGTGGGGCCACGCGAGCGGCTGCCAAAGAGCTTTCCAACGAGGCACGGCTTTCCCTCCTGGCTCTTCGGGCGTGGGAGCTGTCGCCAGAGACGCGGCCCTACCGGAAAATGCTTCGCAGGCTGGCGCGGCGGCGCCACGTGGGCGCCGGTGTCGCCGAGGCTGACGGCTGCCGGAAAGCCCGCAGCCCCACGGGCTGTAGGACCACGCGAGCGGCTGCCAAAGAGCTTTCCAACGAGGCACAGCTTTCCCTCCTGGCTCTTCGGGCGTGGGACCTGTCGCCAGAGACGCGGCCCTACCGGAAAATGCTTCGCAGGCTGGCGCGGCGGCGCCACGTGTGCCCTGGTGTCGCCGAGGCTGACGGCCGCCGGAAAGCCCGCAGCCCCACGGGCTGTGGGGCCACGCGAGCGGCTGCCAAAGAGCTTTCCAACGAGGCACGGCTTTCCCTCCTGGCTCTTCGGGCGTGGGAGCTGTCGCCAGAGACGCGGCCCTACCGGAAAATGCTTCGCAGGCTGGCGCGGCGGCGCCACGTGTGCCCTGGTGTCGCCGAGGCTGATGGCCGCCGGAAAGCCCGCAGCCCCACGGGCTGTGGGGACACTTGAGCAGCTGCCAAAGAGATTTCCAACGAGGCACGGCTTTCCCTCCTGGCTCTTCGGGCGTGGGAGCTGTCGCCAGAGACGCGGCCCTAGCGGAAAATGCTTCGCAGGCTGGCGCGGCGGCGCCACGTGGGCGCCGGTGTCGCCGAGGCTGACGGCCGCCGAAAAGCCCGCAGTCCCACGGGCTTTGGGGCCACGCGAGCGGCTGCCAAAGAGCTTTCCAACGAGGCACGGCATTCCCTCCTGACTCTTCGGGCATGGGAGCTGTCGCCAAAGTCACGGCCCTAGCGGAAAATGTTTCGCAGGCTGCCACGGCGGCGCCACGTGGGCGCCGGTGTCGCCCAGGCTGACGGCCGCCGGAAAGCCCGCAGCCCCGCGGGCTATGGGGCCATGCGAGCGGCTGCCAAAGAGCTTTCCAATGAGGCACGGCTTTCCCTCCTGGCTCTTCGGGCGTGGGAGCTGTCGCCAGAGCCGCGGCCCTACCGGAAAATGCTTCGCAGGCTGGCGCGGCGGCGCCACGTGGGCGCCGGTGTCGCCGAGGCTGACGGCCGCCGGAAAGCCCGCAGCCCCACGGGCTGTGGGGCCACGCGAGCGGCTGCCAAAGAGCTTTCCAACGAGGCACGGCTTTCCCTCCTGGCTCTTCGGGCGTGGGAGCTGTCGCCAGAGCCGCGGCCCTACCGGAAAATGCTTCGCAGGCTGGCGCGGCGGCGCCACATGGGCGCCTGTGGCGCCGAGGCTGACGGCCGCTGGAAAGCCCGCAGCCCCACGGGCTGTGGGGCCACGCGAGCGGCTGCCAAAGAGCTTTCCATCGAGGCACGGCTTTCCCTCCTGGCTCTTCAGGCGTGGGAGCTGTTGCCAGAGCCGCGGCCCTACCGGAAAATGCTTCGCAGGCTGGCGTGGCGGCGCCACGTGGTCGCCGGTGTCGCCGAGGCTGACGGCCGCCGGAAAGCCCGCAGCCCCACGGGCTGTGGGGCCACGCGAGCGGCTGCCAAAGAGCTTTCCAACGAGGCACGGCTTTCCCTCCTGGCTCTTCGGGCGTGGGAGCTGTCGCCAGAGCCGCGGCCCTACCGGAAAATGCTTCGCAGGCTGGCGCGGCGGCGCCACGTGGTCGCAGGTGTCGCCGAGGCTGACGGCCGCCGGAAAGCCCGCAGCCCCACGGGCTGTGGGGCCACGCGAGCGGCTGCCAAAGAGCTTTCCAACGAGGCATGGCTTTCCCTCCTGGCTCTTCGGGCGTGGGAGCTGTCGCCAGAGCCGCGGCCCTACCGGAAAATGCTTCGCAGGCTGGCGCGGCGGCGCCACGTGGGCGCAGGTGTCACCGAGGCTGACGGCCGCCGGAAAGCCCGCAGCCCCACGGGCTGTGGGGCCACTCGAGCGCCTGCCAAAGAGATTTCCAACGAGGCACGGCTTTCCCTCCTGGCTCTTCGGGCGTGGGAGCTGTCGCCAGAGCCGCGGCCCTACCGGAAAATGCTTCGCAGGCTGGCGCGGCGGCGCCACGTGTGCCCTGGTGTCGCCGAGGCTGACGGCCGCCGGAAAGCCCGCAGCCCCACGGGCTGTGGGGCCACGCGAGCGGCTGCCAAAGAGCTTTCCAACAAGGCACGGCTTTCCCTCCTGGCTCTTCGGGCGTGGGAGCTGTCGCCAGAGCCGCGGCCCTACCGGAAAATGCTTCGCAGGCTGGCGCGGCGGCGCCACATGGGCGCCGGTGGCGCCGAGGCTGACGGCCGCCGGAAAGCCCGCAGCCCCACGGGCTATGGGGCCATGCGAGTGGCTGCCAAAGAGCTTTCCAATGAGGCACGGCTTTCCCTCCTGGCTCTTCGGGCGTGGGAGCTGTCGCCAGAGCCGCGGCCCTACCGGAAAATGCTTCGCAGGCTGGCGCGGCGGCGCCACGTGGTCGCAGGTGTCGCCGAGGCTGACGGCCGCCGGAAAGCCCGCAGCCCCACGGGCTGTGGGGCCACGCGAGCGGCTGCCAAAGAGCTTTCCAACGAGGCACGGCTTTCCCTCCTGGCTCTTCGGGCGTGGGAGCTGTCGCCAGAGACGCGGCCCTACCGGAAAATGCTTCGCAGGCTGGCGCGGCGGCGCCACGTGGTCGCAGGTGTCACCGAGGCTGACGGCCGCCGGAAAGCCCGCAGCCCCACGGGCTGTGGGGCCACGCGAGCGGCTGCCAAAGAGCTTTCCAACGAGGCACGGCTTTCCCTCCTGGCTCTTCGGGCGTGGGAGCTGTCGCCAGAGCCGCGGCCCTACCGGAAAATGCTTCGCAGGCTGGCGGTGCGGCGCCACGTGGGCACTGGTGTCTCCGAGGCTGACGGCCGCCGGAAAGCCCGCAGCCCCACGGGCTGTGGGGCCACGCGAGCGGCTGCCAAAGAGCTTTCCAACGAGGCACGGCTTTCCCTCCTGGCTCTTCGGGCGTGGGAGCTGTCGCCAGAGCCGCGGCCCTACCGGAAAATACTTCGCAGGCTGGCGCGGCGGCGCCACGTGGGCGCCGGTGGCGCCGAGGCTGACGGCTGCCGGAAGGCCCGCAGCCCCACGGGCTGTGTTGCCCCGCGAGCGGCTGCCAAAGAGCTTTCCAACGAGGCACGGCTTTCCCTCCTGGCTCTTCGGGCGTGGGAGCTGTCGCCAGAGACGCGGCCCTACCGGAAAATGCTTCGCAGGCTGGCGCGGCGGCGCCACGTGGTCGCAGGTGTCGCCGAGGCTGACGGCCGCCGGAAAGCCCGCAGCCGCACGGGCTATGGGGCCATGCGAGCGGCTTCCAAAGAGCTTTCCAACGAGGCACGGCTTTCCCTCCTGGCTCTTCGGGCGTGGGAGCTGTCGCCAGAGACGCGGCCCTACCGGAAAATGCTTCGCAGGCTGGCGCGGCGGCGCCACGTGGGCGCCGGTGGCGCCGAGGCTGACGGCCGCCGGAAAGCCCGCAGCCCCACGGGCTCTGGGGCCACGCGAGCGGCTGCCAAAGAGGTTTCCAACAAGGCACGGCTTTCCCTCCTGGCTCTTCGGGCATGGGAGCTGTCGCCAGAGCCGCGGCCCTACCGGAAAATGCTTCTCAGGCTGGCGCGGCGGCGACACGTGGGCGCCGGTGGCGCCGAGGCTGACGGCCGCCGGAAAGCCCGCAGCCCCACGGGCTGTGGGGCCACGCGAGCGGCTGCCAAAGAGCTTTCCAACGAGGCACGGCTTTCCCTCCTGGCTCTTCGGGCGTGGGAGCTGTCGCCAGAGACGCGGCCCTACCGGAAAATGCTTCGCAGGCTGGCGCGGCGGCGTCACGTGGGCGCCGGTGGCGCCGAGGCTGACGGCCGCCGGAAAGCCCGCAGCCCCACGGGCTGTAGGACCACGCGAGCGGCTGCCAAAGAGCTTTCCAACGAGGCTCGGCTTTCCCTCCTGGCTCTTTGGGCGTGGGAGCTGTCGCCAGAGCCGCGGCCCTACCGGAAAATGCTTCGCAGGCTGGCGCGGCGGCGCCACGTGGGCGCAGGTGTCGCCGAGGCTGACCTCCGCCAGAAAGCCCGCAGCCCCACGGGTTGTGGGGCCACGTGAGCGGCTGCCAAAGAGCTTTCCAATGAGGCACGGCTTTCCCTCCTGGCTCTTCGGGCGTGGGAGCTGTCGCCAGAGACGCGGCCCTACCGGAAAATGCTTCGCAGGCTGGCGCGGCGGCGCCACGTGGTCGCAGGTGTCGCCGACGCTGATGGCCGCCGGAAAGCCCGCAGCCCCACGGGCTATGGGGCCACGCGAGCAGCTGCCAAAGAGCTTTCCAACGAGGCACGGCTTTCCCTCCTGGCTCTTCGGGCGTGGGAGCTGTCGCCAGAGCCGCGGTCCTACCGGAAAATGCTTCGCAGGCTGGCGCGGCGGCGCCACGTGGGCACTGGTGTCGCCGAGGCTGACGGCCGCCGAAAAGCCCGCAGCCCCACGGGCTGTGGGGCCACGCGAGCGGCTGCCAAAGAGCTTTCCAACGAGGCACGGCTTTCCCTCCTGGCTCTTCGGGCGTGGGAGGTGTCGCCAGAGCCGCGGCCCTACCGGAAAATGCTTCGCAGGCTGGCGCGGCGGCGCCACGTGGTCGCAGGTGTCGCCGAGGCTGACGGCCGCCGGAAAGCCCGCAGCCCCACGGGCTGTGGGGCCACGCGAGCGGCTGCCAAAGAGCTTTCCAACGAGGCACGGCTTTCCCTCCTGGCTCTTCGGGCGTGGGAGCTGTCGCCAGAGACGCGTCCCTACCGGAAAATGCTTCGCAGGCTGGGGCGGCGGCGCCACGTGGGCGCCGCTGTCGCCGAGGCTGACGGCCGCCGGAAAGCCCGCAGCCCCACGGGCTGTGGGGCCACGCGAGCGGCTGCCAAAGAGCTTTCCAACGAGGCACGGCTTTCCCTCCTGGCTCTTCGGGTGGGGGAGCTGTCGCCAGAGACACGGCCCTACCGGAAAATGCTTCGCAGGCTGGCGCCGCGGCGCCACGTGGGCGCCGGTGGCGCCAAGGCTGACGGCCGCCGGAAAGCCCGCAGCCCCACGGGCTGTGGGGCCACGCGAGCGGCTGCCAAAGAGCTTTCCAACGAGGCACGGCTTTCCCTCCTGGCTCTTCGGGCGTGGGAGCTGTCGCCAGAGCCGCGGCCCTACCGGAAAATGCTTCGCAGGCTGGCGCGGCGGCGCCACGTGGTCGCAGGTGTCGCCGACGCTGATGGCCGCCGGAAAGCCCGCAGCCCCACGGGCTGTGGGGCCACTCGAGCAGCTGTCAAAGAGATTTCCAACGAGGCACGGCTTTCCCTCCTGGCTCTTCGGGCGTGGGAGCTGTCGCCAGAGCCGCGGCCCTACCGGAAAATGCTTCGCAGGCTGGCGCGGCGGCGCCACGTGTGCCCTGGTGTCGCCGAGGCTGACGGCCGCCGGAAAGCCCGCAGCCCCACGGGCTGTGGGGCCACGCGAGCGGCTGCCAAAGAGCTTTCCAACAAGGCACGGCTTTCCCTCCTGGCTCTTCGGGCGTGGGAGCTGTCGCCAGAGCCGCGGCCCTACCGGAAAATGCTTCGCAGGCTGGCGCGGCGGCGCCACATGGGCGCCGGTGGCGCCGAGGCTAACGGCCGCCGGAAAGCCCGCAGCCCCACGGGCTATGGGGCCACGCGAGTGGCTGCCAAAGAGCTTTCCAATGAGGCACGGCTTTCCCTCCTGGCTCTTCGGGCGTGGGAGCTGTCGCCAGAGCCGCGGCCCTACCGGAAAATGCTTCGCAGGCTGGCGCGGCGGCGCCACGTGGGCGCCGGTGTCGCCGAGGCTGACGGCCGCCGGAAAGCCCGCAGCCCCACGGGCTGTGGGGCCACGCGAGCGGCTGCCAAAGAGCTTTCCAACGAGGCACGGCTTTCCCTCCTGGCTCTTCGGGCGTGGGAGCTGTCGCCAGAGCCGCGGCCCTACCGGAAAATGCTTCGCAGGCTGGCGCGGCGGCGCCACGTGGTCGCAGGTGTCACCGAGGCTGACGGCCGCCGGAAAGCCCGCAGCCCCACGGGCTGTGGGGCCACGCGAGCGGCTGCCAAAGAGCTTTCCAACGAGGCACGGCTTTCCCTCCTGGCTCTTCGGGCGTGGGAGCTGTCGCCAGAGACGCGGCCCTACCGGAAAATGCTTCGCAGGCTGGCGGTGCGGCGCCACGTGGGCACTGGTGTCGCCGAGGCTGACGGCCGCCGGAAAGCCCGCAGCCCCACGGGCTGTGGGGCCACGCGAGCGGCTGCCAAAGAGCTTTCCAACGAGGCACGGCTTTCCCTCCTGGCTCTTCGGGCGTGGGAGCTGTCGCCAGAGCCGCGGCCCTACCGGCAAATACTTCGCAGGCTGGCGCGGCGGCGCCACGTGGGCGCCGGTGGCGCCGAGGCTGACGGCTGCCGGAAGGCCCGCAGCCCCACGGGCTGTGTTGCCCCGCGAGCGGCTGCCAAAGAGCTTTCCAACGAGGCACGGCTTTCCCTCCTGGCTCTTCGGGCGTGGGAGCTGTCGCCAGAGATGCGGCCCTACCGGAAAATGCTTCGCAGGCTGGCGCGGAGGCGCCACGTGGTCGCAGGTGTCGCCGAGGCTGACGTCCGCCGGAAAGCCCGCAGCCCCACGGGCTGTGGGGCCACGCGAGCAGCTGCCAAAGAGCTTTCCAACGAGGCACGGCTTTCCGTCCTGGCTCTTCGGGCGTGGGAGCTGTCGCCAGAGCCGCGGTCCTACCGGAAAATGCTTCGCAGGCTGGCACGGCGGCGCCAAGTGTGCCCTGGTGTCGCCGAGGCTGATGGCCGCCGGAAAGCCCGCAGCCCCACGGGCTATGGGGCCATGCGAGCGGCTGCCAAAGAGGTTTCCAACGAGGCACGGCTTTCCCTCCTGGCTCTTTGGGTGGCGGAGCTGTCACCAGAGCCGCGGCCCTACCGGAAAATGCTTCGCAGGCTGGCGCGGCGGCGCCACGTGGTCGCCGGTGGCGCCGAGGCTGACGGCCGCCGGAAAGCCCGCAGCCCCACGGGCTGTGGGGCCACGCGAGCGGCTGCCAAAGAGCTTTCCAACGAGGCACGGCTTTCCCTCCTGGCTCTTCGGGCGTGGGAGCTGTCGCCAGAGACGCGGCCCTACCGGAAAATGCTTCGCAGGCTGGCGCGGCGGCGCCACGTGGTCGCAGGTGTCGCCGAGGCTGACGGCCGACGGAAAGTCCGCAGCCCCACGGGCTGTGGGGCCACGCGAGCGGCTGCCAAAGAGCTTTCCAATGAGGCATGGCTTTCCCTCCTGGCTCTTCGGGCGTGGGAGCTGTCGCCAGAGACGCGGCCCTACCGGAAAATGCTTCGCAGGCTGGCGCGGCGGCGCCACGTGGGCGCCGGTGTCGCCGAGGCTGACGGCCGACGGAAAGCCCGCAGCCCCACGGGCTGTGGGGCCACGCGAGCGGCTGCCAAAGAGCTTTCCAACGAGGCACGGCTTTCCCTCCTGGCTCTTCGGGCGTGGGAGCTGTCGCCAGAGACGCGGCCCTAGCGGAAAATGCTTCGCAGGCTGGCGCGGCGGCGCCACGTGGGCGCCGGTGGCACCGAGGCTGACGGCCGCCGGAAAGCCCGCAGCCCCACGGGCTGTGGGGCCACGCGAGCGGCTGCCAAAGAGCTTTCCAACGAGGCACGGCTTTCCCTCCTGGCTCTTCGGGCGTGGGAGCTGTCGCCAGAGACGCGGCCCTACCGGAAAATGCTTCGCAGGCTGGCGCGGCGGCGCCACGTGGGCGCCGGTGTCGCCGAGGCTGACGGCCGCCGGAAAGCCCGCTGCCCCACGGGCTGTAGGACCACGCGAGCGGCTGCCAAAGAGCTTTCCAACGAGGCACAGCTTTCCCTCCTGGCTCTTCGGGCGTGGGAGCTGTCGCCAGAGACGCGGCCCTACCGGAAAATGCTTCGCAGGCTGGCGCGGCGGCGCCACGTGTGCCCTGGTGTCGCCGAGGCTGACGCCCGCCGGAAAGCCCGCAGCCCCACGGGCTGTGGGGCCACGCGAGCGGCTGCCAAAGAGCTTTCCAACGAGGCACGGCTTTCCCTCCTGGCTCTTCGGGCGTGGGAGCTGTTGCCAGAGCCGCGGCCCTACCGGAAAATGCTTCGCAGGCTGGCGCGGCGGCGCCACGTGTGCCCTGGTGTCGCCGAGGCTGATGGCCGCCGGAAAGCCCGCAGCCCCACGGGCTGTGGGGACACTCGAGCAGCTGCCAAAGAGATTTCCAACGAGGCACGGCTTTCCCTCCTGGCTCTTCGGGCGTGGGAGCTGTCGCCAGAGCCGCGGCCCTACCGGAAAATGCTTCGCAGGCTGGCGCGGCGGCGCCACGTGGGCGCCGGTGTCGCCGAGGCTGACGGCCACCGAAAAGCCCGCAGTCCCACGGGCTTTGGGGCCACGCGAGCGGATGCCAAAGAGCTTTCCAACGAGGCACGGCATTCCCTCCTGACTCTTCGGGCATGGGAGCTGTCGCCAAAGTCACGGCCCTAGCGGAAAATGTTTCGCAGGCTGCCACGGCGGCGCCACGTGGGCGCCGGTGTCGCCCAGGCTGACGGCCGCCGGAAAGCCCGCAGCCCCGCGGGCTATGGGGCCATGCGAGCGGCTGCCAAAGAGCTTTCCAATGAGGCACGGCTTTCCCTCCTGGCTCTTCGGGCGTGGGAGCTGTCGCCAGAGCCGCGGCCCTACCGGAAAATGCTTCGCAGGCTGGCGCGGCGGCGCCACGTGGGCGCCGGTGTCGCCGAGGCTGATGGCCGCCGGAAAGCCCGCAGCCCCACGGGCTGTGGGGCCACGCGAGCGGCTGCCAAAGAGCTTTCCAACGAGGCACGGCTTTCCCTCCTGGCTCTTCGGGCGTGGGAGCTGTCGCCAGAGCCGCGGCCCTACCGGAAAATGCTTCGCAGGCTGGCGCGGCGGCGCCACGTGGTCGCAGGTGTCGCCGAGGCTGACGGCCGCCGGAAAGCCCGCAGCCCCACGGGCTGTGGGGCCACGCGAGCGGCTGCCAAAGAGCTTTCCAACGAGGCACGGCTTTCCCTCCTGGCTCTTCAGGCGTGGGAGCTGTCGCCAGAGCCGCGGCCCTACCGGAAAATGCTTCGCAGGCTGGCGGTGCGGCGCCACGTGGGCACTGGTGTCGCCGAGGCTGACGGCCGCCGGAAAGCCCGCAGCCCCACGGGCTGTGGGGCCACGCGAGCGGCTGCCAAAGAGCTTTCCAACGAGGCACGGCTTTCCCTCCTGGCTCTTCGGGCGTGGGAGCTGTCGCCAGAGACGCGGCCCTACCGGAAAATGCTTCGCAGGCTGGCGCGGCGGCGCCACGTTGGCGCCGGTGGCGCCGAGGCTGACGGCTGCCGGAAGGCCCGCAGCCCCAAGGGCTGTGGGGCCACGCGAGCGGCTGCCAAAGAGCTTTCCAACGAGGCACGGCTTTCCCTCCTGGCTCTTCGGGCGTGGGAGCTGTCGCCAGAGATGCGGCCCTACCGGAAAATGCTTCGCAGGCTGGCGCGGCGGCGCCACGTGGTCGCAGGTGTCGCCGAGGCTGACGGCCGCCGGAAAGCCCGCAGCCCCACGGGCTGTGGGGCCACGCGAGCGGCTGCCAAAGAGCTTTCCAACGAGGCACGGCTTTCCGTCCTGGCTCTTCGGGCGTGGGAGCTGTCGCCAGAGCCGCGGTCCTACCGAAAAATGCTTCGCAGCCTGGCACGGCGGCGCCACGTGTGCCCTGGTGTCGCCGAGGCTGATGGCCGCCGGAAAGCCCGCAGCCCCACGGGCTATGGGGCCATGCGAGCGGCTGCCAAAGAGCTTTCCAACGAGGCACGGCTTTCCCTCCTGGCTCTTCGGGCGTGGGAGCTGTCGCCACAGCCACGGCCCTACCGGAAAATGCTTCGCAGGCTGGCGCGGCGGCGCCACATGGGCGCCTGTGGCGCCGAGGCTGACGGCCGCTGGAAAGCCCGCAGCCCCACGGGCTGTGGGGCCACGCGAGCGGCTGCCAAAGAGCTTTCCATCGAGGCACGGCTTTCCCTCCTGGCTCTTCAGGCGTGGGAGCTGTTGCCAGAGCCGCGGCCCTACCGGAAAATGCTTCGCAGGCTGGCGCGGCGGCGCCACGTGGTCGCAGGTGTCGCCGAGGCTGACGGCCGCCGGAAAGCCCGCAGCCCCACGGGCTGTGGGGCCACGCGAGCGGCTGCCAAAGAGCTTTCCAACGAGGCATGGCTTTCCCTCCTGGCTCTTCGGGCGTGGGAGCTGTCGCCAGAGCCGCGGCCCTACCGGAAAATGCTTCGCAGGCTGGCGCGGCGGCGCCACGTGTGCCCTGGTGTCGCCGAGGCTGACGGCCGCCGGAAAGCCCGCAGCCCCACGGGCTGTGGGGCCACGCGAGCGGCTGCCAAAGAGCTTTCCAACGAGGCACGGCTTTCCCTCCTGGCTCTTCGGGCGTGGGAGCTGTCGCCAGAGCCGCGGCCCTACCGGAAAATGCTTCGCAGGCTGGTGCGGCGGCGCCACGTGGGCGCCGGTGGCGCCGAGGCTGACGGCCGCCGGAAAGCCCGCAGCCCCACGGGCTATGGGGCCATGCGAGCGGCTGCCAAAGAGCTTTCCAACGAGGCACGGCTTTCCCTCCTGGCTCTTCGGGCGTGGGAGCTGTCGCCAGAGACGCGGCCCTACCGGAAAATGCTTCGCAGGCTGGTGCGGCGGCGCCACGTGGGCGCAGGTGGCGCCGAGGCTGACGGCTGCCGAAAAGCCCGCAGCCCCACGGGCTGTGGGGCCACGCGAGCGGCTGCCAAAGAGCTTTCCAACGAGGCACGGCTTTCCCTCCTGGCTCTTCGGGCGTGGGAGCTGTCGCCAGAGCCGCGGCCCTACCGGAAAATGCTTCGCAGGCTGGCGCGGCGGCGCCACGTGGGCGCCGGTGTCGCCGAGGCTGACGGCCGCCGGAAAGCCCGCAGCCCCACGGGCTGTGGGGCCACGCGAGCGGCTGCCAAAGAGCTTTCCAACGAGGCACGGCTTTCCCTCCTGGCTCTTCGGGCGTGGGAGCTGTCGCCAGAGCCGCGGCCCTACCGGAAAATGCTTCGCAGGCTGGCGCCGCGGCGCCACGTGGGCGCCGGTGGCGCCGAGGCTAACGGCCGCCGGAAAGCCCGCAGCCCCACGGGCTGTGGGGCCACGCGAGCGGCTGCCAAAGAGCTTTCCAACGAGGCACGGCTTTCCCTCCTGGCTCTTCGGGCGTGGGAGCTGTCGCCAGAGACGCGGCCCTACCGGAAAATGCTTCGCAGGCTGGCGCGGCGACGCCACGTGGTCGCAGGTGTCGCTGACGCTGATGGCCGCCGGAAAGCCCGCAGCCCCACGGTCTGTGGGGCCACGCGAGCGGCTGCCAAAGAGCTTTCCAACGAGGCACGGCTTTCCCTCCTGGCTCTTCGGGCGTGGGAGCCGTCGCCACAGCCGCGGTCCTACCGGAAAATGCTTCGCAGGCTGGCGCGGCGGCGCCACATGGGCACTGGTTTCGCCAAGGCTGACGGCCGCCGGAAAGCCCGCAGCCCCACGGGCTGTGGGGCCACGCGAGCGGCTGCCAAAGAGCTTTCCAACGAGGCACGGCTTTCCCTCCTGGCTCTTCGGGCGTGGGAGCTGTCGCCAGAGACGCGGCCCTACCGGAAAATGCTTCGCAGGCTGGCGCGGCGGCGCCACGTGGTCGCAGGTGTCGCTGAGGCTGATGGCCGCCGGAAAGCCCGCAGCCCCACGGGCTATGGGGCCATGCAAGCGGCTGCCAAAGAGCTTTCCAATGAGGCACGGCTTTCCCTCCTGGCTCTTCGGGCGTGGGAGCTGTCACCAGAGACGCGGCCCTACCGGAAAATGCTTCGCAGGCTGGCGTGGCGGCGCCACGTGGGCGCAGGTGGCGCCGAGGCTGACGGCCGCCGGAAAGCCCGCAGCCCCACGGGCTGTGGGGCCACGCGAGCGGCTGCCAAAGAGCTTTCCAAGGAGGCACAGCTTTCCCTCCTGGCTCTTCGGGCGTGGGAGCTGTCGCCAGAGCCGCGGCCCTACAGGAAAATGCTTCGCAGGCTGGCGCGGCGGCACCACGTGGGCGCCGGTGTTGCCGAGGCTGACGGCCGCCGGAAAGCCCGCAGCCCCCACGGGCTGTGGGGCCACGCGAGCGGCTGCCAAAGAGCTTTCCAACGAGGCACGGCTTTCCCTCCTGGCTCTTCGGGCGTGGGAGCTGTCGCCAGAGATGCGGCCCTACCGGAAAATGCTTCGCAGGCTGGCGCGGCGGCGCCACGTGGTCGCAGGTGTCGCCGAGGCTGACGGCCGCCGGAAAGCCCGCAGCCCCACGGGCTGTGGGGCCACGCGAGCGGCTGCCAAAGAGCTTTCCAACGAGGCACGGCTTTCCCTCCTGGCTCTTCGGGTGTGGGAGCTGTCGCCAGAGCCGCGGCCCTACCGGAAAATGCTTCGCAGGCTGGCGCGGCGGCGCCACGTGGGCGCCGGTGGCGCCGAGGCTGACGGCCGCCGGAAAGCCCGCAGCCCCACGGGCTGTGGGGCCACGCGAGCGGCTGCCAAAGAGCTTTCCAACCTGGCACGGCTTTCCCTCCTGGCTCTTCGGGTGGGGGAGCTGTCACCAGAGCCGGGGCCCTACCGGAAAATGCTTCGCAGGCTGGCGCGGCGGCGCCACGTGTTCGCAGGTGTCGCCGAGGCTGACGGCCGCCGGAAAGCCCGCAGCCCCACAGGCTATGGGGCCATGCGAGCGGCTGCCAAAGAGCTTTCCAACGAGGCACGGCTTTCCCTCCTGGCTCTTCGGGCGTGGGAGCTGTCACCAGAGACGCGGCCCTACCGGAAAATGCTTCGCAGGCTGGCGTGGCGGCGCCACGTGGGACCCGGTGGCGCCGAGGCTGACGGCCGCCGGAAAGCCCGCAGCCCCACGGGCTGTGGGGCCACGCGAGCGGCTGCCAAAGAGCTTTCCAAGGAGGCACGGCTTTCCCTCCTGGCTCTTCGGGCGTGGGAGCTGTCGCCAGAGCCGCGGCCCTACCGGAAAATGCTTCGCAGGCTGGCGTGGCGGCACCACGTGGGCGCCGGTGTTGCCGAGGGTGACGGCCGCCGGAAAGCCCGCAGCCCCACGGGCTGTGGGGCCACGCGAGCGGCTGCCAAAGAGCTTTCCAACGAGGCACGGCTTTCCCTCCTGGCTCTTCGGGTGGGGGAGCTGTCGCCAGAGATGCGGCCCCTACCGGAAAATGCTTCGCAGGCTGGCGCGGCGGCGCCACGTGGGCGCCGGTGTTGCCGAGGCTGACGTCCGCCGGAAAGCCCGCAGCCCCACGGGCTGTGGGGCCACGCGAGCGGCTGCCAAAGAGCTTTCCAACGAGGCACGGCTTTCCCTCCTGGCTCTTCGGGCGTGGGAGCTGTCGCCAGAGACGCGGCCCTACCGGAAAATGCTTCGCAGGCTGGCGCGGCGGCGCCACGTGGGCGCCGGTGTCGCCGAGGCTGACGGCCGCCGGAAAGCCTGCAGCCCCACGGGCTGTGGGGCCACGCGAGCGGCTGCCAAAGAGCTTTCCAACGAGGCACGGCTTTCCCTCCTGGCTCTTCGGGCGTGGGAGCTGTCACCAGAGCCGGGGCCCTACCGGAAAATGCTTCGCAGGCTGGCGCGGCGGCGCCACGTGGGCGCCGGTGTCGCCGAGGCTGATGTCCGCCGGAAAGCCCGCAGCCCCACGGGATGTAGGACCACGCGAGCGGCTGCCAAAGAGCTTTCCAACGAGGCACGGCTTTCCCTCCTGGCTCTTCGGGCGTGGGAGCTGTCGCCAGAGCCGCGGCCCTACCGGAAAATGCTTCGCAGGCTGGCGCGGCGGCGCCACGTGGGCGCCGGTGTCGCCGAGGCTGACGTCCGCCGGAAAGCCCGCAGCCCCACGGGATGTAGGACCACGCGAGCGGCTGCCAAAGAGCTTTCCAACGAGGCACGGCTTTCCCTCCTGGCTCTTCGGGCGTGGGAGCTGTCACCAGAGACGCGGCCCTACCGGAAAATGCTTCGCAGGCTGGCGTGGCGGCGCCACGTGGGCGCCGGTGGCGCCGAGGCTGACGGCCGCCGGAAAGCCCGCAGCCCCACGGGCTGTGGGGCCACGCGAGCGGCTGCCAAAGAGCTTTCCAACGAGGCACGGCTTTCCCTCCTGGCTCTTCGGGCGTGGGAGCTGTCGCCAGAGCCGCGGCCCTACTGGAAAATGCTTCGCAGGCTGGCGCGGCGGCACCACGTGGGCGCCGGTGTTGCCGAGGGTGACGGCCGCCGGAAAGCCCGCAGCCCCACGGGCTGTGGGGCCACGCGAGCGGCTGCCAAAGAGCTTTCCAACGAGGCATGGCTTTCCCTCCTGGCTCTTCGGGCGTGGGAGCTGTCGCCAGAGCCGCGGCCCTACCGGAAAATGCTTCGCAGGCTGGCGCGGCGGCGCCACGTGTGCCCTGGTGTCGCCGAGGCTGACGGCCGCCGGAAAGCCCGCAGCCCCACGGGCTGTGGGGCCACGCGAGCGGCTGCCAAAGAGCTTTCCAACGAGGCACGGCTTTCCCTCCTGGCTCTTCGGGCGTGGGAGCTGTCGCCAGAGCCGCGGCCCTACCGGAAAATGCTTCGCAGGCTGGTGCGGCGGCGCCACGTGGGCGCCGGTGGCGCCGAGGCTGACGGCCGCCGGAAAGCCCGCAGCCCCACGGGCTATGGGGCCATGCGAGCGGCTGCCAAAGAGCTTTCCAACGAGGCACGGCTTTCCCTCCTGGCTCTTCGGGCGTGGGAGCTGTCGCCAGAGACGCGGCCCTACCGGAAAATGCTTCGCAGGCTGGTGCGGCGGCGCCACGTGGGCGCAGGTGGCGCCGAGGCTGACGGCTGCCGAAAAGCCCGCAGCCCCACGGGCTGTGGGGCCACGCGAGCGGCTGCCAAAGAGCTTTCCAACGAGGCACGGCTTTCCCTCCTGGCTCTTCGGGCGTGGGAGCTGTCGCCAGAGCCGCGGCCCTACCGGAAAATGCTTCGCAGGCTGGCGCGGCGGCGCCACGTGGGCGCCGGTGTCGCCGAGGCTGACGGCCGCCGGAAAGCCCGCAGCCCCACGGGCTGTGGGGCCACGCGAGCGGCTGCCAAAGAGCTTTCCAACGAGGCACGGCTTTCCCTCCTGGCTCTTCGGGCGTGGGAGCTGTCGCCAGAGCCGCGGCCCTACCGGAAAATGCTTCGCAGGCTGGCGCCGCGGCGCCACGTGGGCGCCGGTGGCGCCGAGGCTAACGGCCGCCGGAAAGCCCGCAGCCCCACGGGCTGTGGGGCCACGCGAGCGGCTGCCAAAGAGCTTTCCAACGAGGCACGGCTTTCCCTCCTGGCTCTTCGGGCGTGGGAGCTGTCGCCAGAGACGCGGCCCTACCGGAAAATGCTTCGCAGGCTGGCGCGGCGACGCCACGTGGTCGCAGGTGTCGCTGACGCTGATGGCCGCCGGAAAGCCCGCAGCCCCACGGTCTGTGGGGCCACGCGAGCGGCTGCCAAAGAGCTTTCCAACGAGGCACGGCTTTCCCTCCTGGCTCTTCGGGCGTGGGAGCCGTCGCCACAGCCGCGGTCCTACCGGAAAATGCTTCGCAGGCTGGCGCGGCGGCGCCACATGGGCACTGGTTTCGCCAAGGCTGACGGCCGCCGGAAAGCCCGCAGCCCCACGGGCTGTGGGGCCACGCGAGCGGCTGCCAAAGAGCTTTCCAACGAGGCACGGCTTTCCCTCCTGGCTCTTCGGGCGTGGGAGCTGTCGCCAGAGACGCGGCCCTACCGGAAAATGCTTCGCAGGCTGGCGCGGCGGCGCCACGTGGTCGCAGGTGTCGCTGAGGCTGATGGCCGCCGGAAAGCCCGCAGCCCCACGGGCTATGGGGCCATGCAAGCGGCTGCCAAAGAGCTTTCCAATGAGGCACGGCTTTCCCTCCTGGCTCTTCGGGCGTGGGAGCTGTCACCAGAGACGCGGCCCTACCGGAAAATGCTTCGCAGGCTGGCGTGGCGGCGCCACGTGGGCGCAGGTGGCGCCGAGGCTGACGGCCGCCGGAAAGCCCGCAGCCCCACGGGCTGTGGGGCCACGCGAGCGGCTGCCAAAGAGCTTTCCAAGGAGGCACAGCTTTCCCTCCTGGCTCTTCGGGCGTGGGAGCTGTCGCCAGAGCCGCGGCCCTACAGGAAAATGCTTCGCAGGCTGGCGCGGCGGCACCACGTGGGCGCCGGTGTTGCCGAGGCTGACGGCCGCCGGAAAGCCCGCAGCCCCACGGGCTGTGGGGCCACGCGAGCGGCTGCCAAAGAGCTTTCCAACGAGGCACGGCTTTCCCTCCTGGCTCTTCGGGCGTGGGAGCTGTCGCCAGAGATGCGGCCCTACCGGAAAATGCTTCGCAGGCTGGCGCGGCGGCGCCACGTGGTCGCAGGTGTCGCCGAGGCTGACGGCCGCCGGAAAGCCCGCAGCCCCACGGGCTGTGGGGCCACGCGAGCGGCTGCCAAAGAGCTTTCCAACGAGGCACGGCTTTCCCTCCTGGCTCTTCGGGTGTGGGAGCTGTCGCCAGAGCCGCGGCCCTACCGGAAAATGCTTCGCAGGCTGGCGCGGCGGCGCCACGTGGGCGCCGGTGGCGCCGAGGCTGACGGCCGCCGGAAAGCCCGCAGCCCCACGGGCTGTGGGGCCACGCGAGCGGCTGCCAAAGAGCTTTCCAACCTGGCACGGCTTTCCCTCCTGGCTCTTCGGGTGGGGGAGCTGTCACCAGAGCCGGGGCCCTACCGGAAAATGCTTCGCAGGCTGGCGCGGCGGCGCCACGTGTTCGCAGGTGTCGCCGAGGCTGACGGCCGCCGGAAAGCCCGCAGCCCCACAGGCTATGGGGCCATGCGAGCGGCTGCCAAAGAGCTTTCCAACGAGGCACGGCTTTCCCTCCTGGCTCTTCGGGCGTGGGAGCTGTCACCAGAGACGCGGCCCTACCGGAAAATGCTTCGCAGGCTGGCGTGGCGGCGCCACGTGGGACCCGGTGGCGCCGAGGCTGACGGCCGCCGGAAAGCCCGCAGCCCCACGGGCTGTGGGGCCACGCGAGCGGCTGCCAAAGAGCTTTCCAAGGAGGCACGGCTTTCCCTCCTGGCTCTTCGGGCGTGGGAGCTGTCGCCAGAGCCGCGGCCCTACCGGAAAATGCTTCGCAGGCTGGCGTGGCGGCACCACGTGGGCGCCGGTGTTGCCGAGGGTGACGGCCGCCGGAAAGCCCGCAGCCCCACGGGCTGTGGGGCCACGCGAGCGGCTGCCAAAGAGCTTTCCAACGAGGCACGGCTTTCCCTCCTGGCTCTTCGGGTGGGGGAGCTGTCGCCAGAGATGCGGCCCTACCGGAAAATGCTTCGCAGGCTGGCGCGGCGGCGCCACGTGGGCGCCGGTGTTGCCGAGGCTGACGTCCGCCGGAAAGCCCGCAGCCCCACGGGCTGTGGGGCCACGCGAGCGGCTGCCAAAGAGCTTTCCAACGAGGCACGGCTTTCCCTCCTGGCTCTTCGGGCGTGGGAGCTGTCGCCAGAGACGCGGCCCTACCGGAAAATGCTTCGCAGGCTGGCGCGGCGGCGCCACGTGGGCGCCGGTGTCGCCGAGGCTGACGGCCGCCGGAAAGCCTGCAGCCCCACGGGCTGTGGGGCCACGCGAGCGGCTGCCAAAGAGCTTTCCAACGAGGCACGGCTTTCCCTCCTGGCTCTTCGGGCGTGGGAGCTGTCACCAGAGCCGGGGCCCTACCGGAAAATGCTTCGCAGGCTGGCGCGGCGGCGCCACGTGGGCGCCGGTGTCGCCGAGGCTGATGTCCGCCGGAAAGCCCGCAGCCCCACGGGATGTAGGACCACGCGAGCGGCTGCCAAAGAGCTTTCCAACGAGGCACGGCTTTCCCTCCTGGCTCTTCGGGCGTGGGAGCTGTCGCCAGAGCCGCGGCCCTACCGGAAAATGCTTCGCAGGCTGGCGCGGCGGCGCCACGTGGGCGCCGGTGTCGCCGAGGCTGACGTCCGCCGGAAAGCCCGCAGCCCCACGGGATGTAGGACCACGCGAGCGGCTGCCAAAGAGCTTTCCAACGAGGCACGGCTTTCCCTCCTGGCTCTTCGGGCGTGGGAGCTGTCACCAGAGACGCGGCCCTACCGGAAAATGCTTCGCAGGCTGGCGTGGCGGCGCCACGTGGGCGCCGGTGGCGCCGAGGCTGACGGCCGCCGGAAAGCCCGCAGCCCCACGGGCTGTGGGGCCACGCGAGCGGCTGCCAAAGAGCTTTCCAACGAGGCACGGCTTTCCCTCCTGGCTCTTCGGGCGTGGGAGCTGTCGCCAGAGCCGCGGCCCTACTGGAAAATGCTTCGCAGGCTGGCGCGGCGGCACCACGTGGGCGCCGGTGTTGCCGAGGGTGACGGCCGCCGGAAAGCCCGCAGCCCCACGGGCTGTGGGGCCACGCGAGCGGCTGCCAAAGAGCTTTCCAACGAGGCACGGCTTTCCCTCCTGGCTCTTCGGGTGGGGGAGCTGTCGCCAGAGATGCGGCCCTACCGGAAAATGCTTCGCAGGCTGGCGCGGCGGCGCCACGTGGTCGCAGGTGTCGCCGAGGCTGACGGCCGCCGGAAAGCCCGCAGCCCCACGGGCTGTGGGGCCACGCGAGCGGCTGCCAAAGAGCTTTCCAACGAGGCACGGCTTTCCCTCCTGGCTCTTCGGGCGTGGGAGCTGTCGCCAGAGACGCGGCCCTACCAGAAAATGCTTCGCAGGCTGGCGCGGCGGCGCCACGTGGGCGCCGGTGTCGCCGAGACTGACGGCCGCCGGAAATCCCGCAGCCCCACGGGCTGTGGGGCCACGCGAGCGGCTGCCAAAGAGCTTTCCAACGAGGCACGGCTTTCCCTCCTGGCTCTTCGGGCGTGGGAGCTGTCACCAGAGCCGGGGCCCTACCGGAAAATGCTTCGCAGGCTGGCGCCGCGGCGCCACGTGGTCGCAGGTGTCGCCGAAGCTGACGGCCGCCGGAAAGCCCGCAGCCCCACGGGCTGTGGGGCCACGCGAGCGGCTGCCAAAGAGCTTTCCAACGAGGCACGGCTTTCCCTCCTGGCTCTTCGGGCGTGGGAGCTGTCGCCAGAGACGCGGCCCTACCGGAAAATGCTTCGCAGGCTGGCGCGGCGGCGCCACGTGGGCGCAGGTGGCGCCGAGGCTGACGGCCGCCGAAAAGCCCGCAGCCCCACGGGCTGTGGGGCCACGCGAGCGGCTGCCAAAGAGCTTTCCAACGAGGCACGGCTTTCCCTCCTGGCTCTTCGGGCGTGGGAGCTGTCACCAGAGCTGCGGCCCTACCGGAAAATGCTTCGCAGGCTGGCGCGGCGGCGCCACTTGGGCGCCGGTGTCGCCGAGGCTGACGGCCGCCGGAAAGCCCGCAGCCCCACGGGCTGTGGGGCCACGCGAGCGGCTGCCAAAGAGTTTTCCAACGAGGCACGGCTTTCCCTCCTGGCTCTTCGGGTGTGGGAGCTGTCACCAGAGCCGCGGCCCTACCGGAAAATGCTTCGCAGGCTGGCGCCGCGGCGCCACGTGGTCGCAGGTGTCGCCGAGGCTGACGGCCGCCGGAAAGCCCGCAGCCCCACGGGCTGTGGGGCCATGCGAGCGGCTGCCAAAGAGCTTTCCAACGAGGCACGGCTTTCCCTCCTGGCTCTTCGGGTGTGGGAGCTGTCGCCAGAGACGCGGCCCTACCGGAAAATGCTTCGCAGGCTGGTGCGGCGGCGCCACGTCTGCGCCGGTGTCGCCGAGGCTGACGTCCGCCGGAAACCCCGCAGCCCCACGGGCTGTAGGACCACGCGAGCGGCTGCCAAAGAGCTTTCCAACGAGGCACGGCTTTCCCTCCTGGTTCTTCGGGCGTGGGAGCTGTCGCCAGAGCCGCGGCCCTACCGGAAAATGCTTCGCAGGCTGGCGCGGCGGCGCCACGTGGGCCCTGGTGTCGCCGAGGCTGATGGCCGCCGGAAAGCCCGCAGCCCCACGGGCTATGGGGCCATGCGAGCGGCTGCCAAAGAGCTTTCCAACGAGGCACGGCTTTCCCTCCTGGCTCTTCGGGCGTGGGAGCTGTCGCCAGAGCCGCGGCCCTACCGGAAAATGCTTCGCAGGCTGGCGCGGCGGCGCCACGTGGGCGCCGGTGTCGCCGAGGCTGACCTCTGCCGGAAAGCCCGCAGCCCCACGGGATGTGGGGCCACGCGAGCGACTGCCAAAGAGCTTTCCAACGAGGCACGGCTTTCCCTCCTGGCTCTTCGGGCGTGGGAGCTGTCGCCAGAGCCGCGGCCCTACCGGAAAATGCTTCGCAGGCTGGTGCGGCGGCGCCACGTGGTCGCAGGTGTCGCCGAGCCTGATGGCCGCCGGAAAGCCCGCAGCCCCACGGGCTATGGGGCCATGCAAGCGGCTGCCAAAGAGCTTTCCAACGAGGCACGGCTTTCCCTCCTGGCTCTTCGGGCGTGGGAGCTGTCACCAGAGACGCGGCCCTACCGGAAAATGCTTCGCAGGCTGGCGTGGCGGCGCCACGTGGGCGCAGGTGGCGCCGAGGCTGACGGCCGCCGGAAAGCCCGCAGCCCCACGGGCTGTGGGGCCACGCGAGCGGCTGCCAAAGAGCTTTCCAAGGAGGCACAGCTTTCCCTCCTGGCTCTTCGGGCGTGGGAGCTGTCGCCAGAGCCGCGGCCCTACAGGAAAATGCTTCGCAGGCTGGCGCGGCGGCACCACGTGGGCGCCGGTGTTGCCGAGGCTGACGGCCGCCGGAAAGCCCGCAGCCCCACGGGCTGTGGGGCCACGCGAGCGGCTGCCAAAGAGCTTTCCAACGAGGCACGGCTTTCCCTCCTGGCTCTTCGGGCGTGGGAGCTGTCGCCAGAGATGCGGCCCTACCGGAAAATGCTTCGCAGGCTGGCGCGGCGGCGCCACGTGGTCGCAGGTGTCGCCGAGGCTGACGGCCGCCGGAAAGCCCGCAGCCCCACGGGCTGTGGGGCCACGCGAGCGGCTGCCAAAGAGCTTTCCAACGAGGCACGGCTTTCCCTCCTGGCTCTTCGGGCGTGGGAGCTGTCGCCAGAGCCGCGGCCCTACCGGAAAATGCTTCGCAGGCTGGCGCGGCGGCGCCACGTGGGCGCCGGTGTCGCCGAGGCTGACGGCCGCCGGAAAGCCCGCAGCCCCACGGGCTGTGGGGCCACGCGAGCGGCTGCCAAAGAGCTTTCCAACGAGGCACGGCTTTCCCCTCCTGGCTCTTCGGGTGGGGGAGCTGTCACCAGAGCCGGGGCCCTACCGGAAAATGCTTCGCAGGCTGGCGCGGCGGCTCCACGTGGTCGCAGGTGTCGCCGAAGCTGACGGCCGCCGGAAAGCCCGCAGCCCCACGGGCTATGGGGCCATGCGAGCGGCTGCCAAAGAGCTTTCCAATGAGGCACGGCTCTCCCTCCTGGCTCTTCGGGCGTGGGAGCTGTCGCCAGAGCCGCGGCCCTACCGGAAAATGCTTCGCAGGCTGGCGCGGCGGCGCCACGTGGGCGCCGGTGTCGCCGAGGCTGACGTCCGCCGGAAAGCCCGCAGCCCCACGGGATGTAGGACCACGCGAGCGGCTGCCAAAGAGCTTTCCAACGAGGCACGGCTTTCCCTCCTGGCTCTTCGGGCGTGGGAGCTGTCGCCAGAGCCGCGGTCCGACCGGAAAATGCTTCGCAGGCTGGCGCGGCGGCGCCACGTGTTCGCAGGTATCGCCGAGGCTGACGGCCGCCGGAAAGCCCGCAGCCCCACGGGCTATGGGGCCATGCGAGCGGCTGCCAAAGAGCTTTCCAACGAGGCACGGCTTTCCCTCCTGGCTCTTCGGGCGTGGGAGCTGTCGCCAGAGCCGTGACCCTACCGGAAAATGCTTCGCAGGCTGGCGCGGCGGCGCCACGTGGGCGCTGGTGTTGCCGAGGCTGACGGCTGCCGGAAAGCCCGCAGCCCCACGGGCTCTGGGGCTACGCGAGCGGCTGCCAAAGAGCTTTCCAACGAGGCACGGCTTTCCCTCCTGGCTCTTCGGGCGTGGGAGCTGTCGCCAGAGCCGCGGCCCTACCGGAAAATGCTTCGCAGGCTGGCGCGGCGGCGCCACGTGGGCGCCGGTGTCGCCGAGGCTGACGGCCGCCGGAAAGCCCGCAGCCCCACGGGCTGTGGGGCCACGCGAGCGGCTGCCAAAGAGCTTTCCAACGAGGCACGGCTTTCCCTCCTGGCTCTTCGGGCGTGGCAGCTGTCGCCAGAGATGCGGCCCTACCGGAAAATGCTTCGCAGGCTGGCGAGGCGGCGCCACGTGGTCGCAGGTGTCGCCGAGGCTGACGGCCGCCGGAAAGCCCGCAGCCCCACGGGCTGTGGGGCCACGCGAGCGGCTGCCAAAGAGCTTTCCAACGAGGCACGGCTTTCCCTCCTGGCTCTTCGGGCGTGGGAGCTGTCACCAGAGCCGGGGCCCTACCGGAAAATGCTTCGCAGGGTGGCGCCGCGGCGCCACGTGGTCGCAGGTGTCGCCGAAGCTGACGGCCGCCGGAAAGCCCGCAGCCCCACGGGCTGTGGGGCCACGCGAGCGGCTGCCAAAGAGCTTTCCAACGAGGCATGGCTTTCCCTCCTGGCTCTTCGGGCGTGGGAGCTGTCGCCAGAGACGCGGCCCTACCGGAAAATGCTTCGCAGGCTGGCGCGGCGGCGCCACGTGGGCGCCGGTGGCGCCGAGGCTGACGGCCGCCGGAAAGCCCGCAGCCCCACGGGCTGTGGGGCCACGCGAGCGGCTGCCAAAGAGCTTTCCAACGAGGCACGGCTTTCCCTCCTGGCTCTTCGGGCGTGGGAGCTGTCGCCAGAGCCGCGGCCCTACCGGAAAATGCTTCGCAGGCTGGCGCGGCGGCGCCACGTGGGCGCTGGTGGCGCCGAGGCTGACGGCCGCCGGAAAGCCCGCAGCCCCACGGGCTGTGGGGCCACGCGAGCGGCTGCCAAAGAGCTTTCCAACGAGGCACGGCTTTCCCTCCTGGCTCTTCGGGCGTGGGAGCTGTCGCCAGAGCCGTGACCCTACCGGAAAATGCTTCGCAGGCTGGCGCGGCGGCGCCACGTGGGCGCTGGTGTTGCCGAGGCTGACGGCTGCCGGAAAGCCCGCAGCCCCACGGGCTCTGGGGCTACGCGAGCGGCTGCCAAAGAGCTTTCCAACGAGGCACGGCTTTCCCTCCTGGCTCTTCGGGCGTGGGAGCTGTCGCCAGAGCCGCGGCCCTACCGGAAAATGCTTCGCAGGCTGGCGCGGCGGCGCCACGTGGGCGCAGGTGTCGCCGAGGCTGACGGCCGCCGGAAAGCCCGCAGCCCCACGCGCTGTGGGACCACGCGAGCGGCTGCCAAAGAGCTTTCCAACGAGGCACGGCTTTCCCTCCTGGCTCTTCGGGCGTGGGAGCTGTCGCCAGAGCCGCGGCCCTACCGGAAAATGCTTCGCAGGCTGGCGCGGCGGCGCCACGTGGGCGCCGGTGGCGCCGAGGCTGACGGCCGCCGGAAAGCCCGCAGCCCCACGGGCTATGGGGCCATGCGAGCGGCTGCCAAAGAGCTTTCCAACGAGGCACGGCTTTCCCTCCTGGCTCTTCGGGCGTGGGAGCTGTCGCCAGAGACGCGGCCCTACCGGAAAATGCTTCGCAGGCTGGTGCGGCGGCGCCACGTGGGCGCAGGTGGCGCCGAGGCTGACGGCTGCCGAAAAGCCCGCAGCCCCACGGGCTGTGGGGCCACGCGAGCGGCTGCCAAAGAGCTTTCCAACGAGGCACGGCTTTCCCTCCTGGCTCTTCGGGCGTGGGAGCTGTCGCCAGAGCCGCGTCCCTACCGGAAAATGCTTCGCAGGCTGGCGCGGCGGCGCCACGTGGGCGCCGGTGTCGCCGAGGCTGACGGCCGCCGGAAAGCCCGCAGCCCCACGGGCTGTGGGGCCACGCGAGCGGCTGCCAAAGAGCTTTCCAACGAGGCACGACTTTCCCTCCTGGCTCTTCGGGCGTGGGAGCTGTCGCCAGAGCCGCGGCCCTACCGGAAAATGCTTCGCAGGCTGGCGCCGCGGCGCCACGTGGGCGCCGGTGGCGCCGAGGCTAACGGCCGCCGGAAAGCCCGCAGCCCCACGGGCTGTGGGGCCACGCGAGCGGCTGCCAAAGAGCTTTCCAACGAGGCACGGCTTTCCCTCCTGGCTCTTCGGGCGTGGGAGCTGTCGCCAGAGACGCGGCCCTACCGGAAAATGCTTCGCAGGCTGGCGCGGCGGCGCCACGTGAGCCCTGGTGTCGCCTTGGATGATGGCCGCCGGAAAGCCCGCAGCCCCACGGGCTATGGGGCCATGCGAGCGGCTGCCAAAGAGCTTTCCAACGAGGCACGGCTTTCCCTCCTGGCTCTTCGGGCGTGGGAGCTGTCGCCAGAGCCGCGGCCCTACCGGAAAATGCTTCGCAGGCTGGCGCGGCGGCGCCACGTGGGCGCCGGTGTCGCCGAGGCTGACGGCCGCCGGAAAGCCCGCAGCCCCACGGGCTATGGGGCCACGCGAGCGGCTGCCAAAGAGCTTTCCAAGGAGGCACGGCTTTCCCTCCTGGCTCTTCGGGCGTGGGAGCTGTCGCCACAGCCGCGGCCCTACTGGAAAATGCTTCGCAGGCTGGCGCGGCGGCGCCACGTGGGCGCCGGTGTCGCCGAGGCTGACCTCTGCCGGAAAGCCCGCAGCCCCACGGGCTGTGGGGCCACGCGAGCGGCTGCCAAAGAGCTTTCCAATGAGGCACGGCTTTCCCTCCTGGCTCTTCGGGCGTGGGAGCTGTCGCCAGAGCCGCGGCCCTACCGGAAAATGCTTCGCAGGCTGGCGCGGCGGCGCCACGTGGTCGCAGGTGTCGCCGAGGCTGACGGCCGCCGGAAAGCCCGCAGCCCCACGGGCTATGGGGCCATGCGAGCGGCTGCCAAAGAGCTTTCCAACGAGGCACGGCTTTCCCTCCTGGCTCTTCGGGCGTGGGAGCTGTCGCCAGAGACGCGGTCCTACCGGAAAATGCTTCGCAGGCTGGCGTGGCGGCGCCACGTGGGCGCCGGTGGCGCCGAGGCTGACGGCCGCCGGAAAGCCCGCAGCCCCACGGGCTGTGGGGCCACGCGAGCGGCTGCCAAAGAGCTTTCCAAGGAGGCACGGCTTTCCCTCCTGGCTCTTCGGGCGTGGGAGCTGTCGCCAGAGCCGCGGCCCTACCGGAAAATGCTTCGCAGGCTGGCGCGGCGGCACCACGTGGGCGCCGGTGTTGCCGAGGCTGACGGCCGCCGGAAAGCCCGCAGCCCCACGGGCTCTGGGGCCACGCGAGCGGCTGCCAAAGAGCTTTCCAACGAGGCACGGCTTTCCCTCCTGGCTCTTCGGGCGTGGGAGCTGTCGCCAGAGCCGCGGCCCTACCGGAAAATGCTTCGCAGGCTGGCGCGGCGGCGCCACGTGGGCACTGGTGTCGCCGAGGCTGACGGCCGCCGAAAAGCCCGCAGCCCCACGGGCTGTGGGGCCACGCGAGCGGCTGCCAAAGAGGTTTCCAACAAGGCACGGCTTTCCCTCCTGGCTCTTCGGGCGTGGGAGCTGTCGCCAGAGCCGCGGCCCTACCGGAAAATGCTTCGCAGGCTGGCGCGGCGGCGCCACGTGGGCGCCGGTGGCGCCGAGGCTGACGGCCGCCGGAAAGCCCACAGCCCCACGGGCTCTGGGGCCACGCGAGCGGCTGCCAAAGAGCTTTCCAACGAGGCACGGCTTTCCCTCCTGGCTCTTCGGGCGTGGGAGCTGTCGCCAGAGCCGCGGCCCTACCGGAAAATGCTTCGCAGGCTGGCGCGGCGGCGCCACGTGGGCGCAGGTGTCGCCGAGGCTGACGGCCGCCGGAAAGCCCGCAGCCCCACGGGCTGTGGGACCACGCGAGCGGCTGCCAAAGAGCTTTCCAACGAGGCACAGCTTTCCCTCCTGGCTCTTCGGGCGTGGGAGCTGTCGCCAGAGCCGCGGCCCTACCGGAAAATGCTTCGCAGGCTGGCGCGGCGGCGCCACGTGGGCGCCGGTGGTGCCGAGGCTGACGGCCGCCGGAAAGCCCGCAGCCCCACGGGCTATGGGGCCATGCGAGCGGCTGCCAAAGAGCTTTCCAACGAGGCACGGCTTTCCCTCCTGGCTCTTCGGGCGTGGGAGCTGTCGCCAGAGACGCGGCCCTACCGGAAAATGCTTCGCAGGCTGGTGCGGCGGCGCCAAGTGGGCGCAGGTGGCGCCGAGGCTGACGGCTGCCGAAAAGCCCGCAGCCCCACGGGCTGTGGGGCCACGCGAGCGGCTGCCAAAGAGCTTTCCAACGAGGCACGGCTTTCCGTCCTGGCTCTTCGGGCGTGGGAGCTGTCGGCAGAGCCGCGGCCCTACCGGAAAATGCTTCGCAGGCTGGCGCGGCGGCGCCACGTGGGCGCCGGTGTCGCCGAGGCTGACGGCCGCCGGAAAGCCCGCAGCCCCACGGGCTGTGGGGCCACGCGAGCGGCTGCCAAAGAGCTTTCCAACGAGGCACGGCTTTCCCTCCTGGCTCTTCGGGTGGGGGAGCTGTCACCAGAGCCGGGGCCCTACCGGAAAATGCTTCGCAGGCTGGCGCGGCGGCGCCACGTGGTCGCAGGTGTCGCCGAAGCTGACGGCCGCCGGAAAGCCCGCAGCCCCACGGGCTGTGGGGCCACGCGAGCAGCTGCCAAAGAGCTTTCCAACGAGGCACGGCTTTCCCTCCTGGCTCTTCGGGCGTGGGAGCTGTCGCCAGAGCCGCGGCCCTACCGGAAAATGCTTCGCAGGCTGGTGCGGCGGCGCCACGTGGGCGCCGGTGTCGCCGAGGCTGACGGCCGCCGGAAAGCCCGCAGCCCCACGGGCTGTAGGACCACGCGAGCGGCTGCCAAAGAGCTTTCCAACGAGGCACGGCTTTCCCTCCTGGCTCTTCGGGCGTGGGAGCTGTCGCCAGAGACGCGGTCCTACCGGAAAATGCTTCGCAGGCTGGCGCGGCGGCGCCACGTGTGCCCTAGTGTCGCCGAGGCTGATGGCCACCGGAAAGCCCGCAGCCCCACGGGCTGTGGGGCCACGCGAGCGGCTGCCAAACAGCTTTCCAACGAGGCACGGCTTTCCCTCCTGGCTCTTCGGGCATGGGAGCTGTCGCCAGAGCCGCGGCGCTACCGGAAAATGCTTCGCAGGCTGGCGCGTCGGCGCCACGTGGGCGCCGGTGGCGCCGAGGCTGACGGCCGCCGGAAAGCCCGCAGCCCCACGGGCTGTGGGGCCACGCGAGCGGCTGCCAAAGAGCTTTCCAAGGAGGCACGGCTTTCCCTCCTGGCTCTTCGGGCGTGGGAGCTGTCGCCAGAGCCGCGGCCCTACCGGAAAATGCTTCGCAGGCTGGCGCGGCGGCACCACGTGGGCGCCGGTGTTGCCGAGGCTGACGGCCGCCGGAAAGCCCGCAGCCCCACGGGCTCTGGGGCCACGCGAGCGGCTGCCAAAGAGCTTTCCAACGAGGCACGGCTTTCCCTCCTGGCTCTTCGGGCGTGGGAGCTGTCGCCAGAGCCGCGGCCCTACCGGAAAATGCTTCGCAGGCTGGCGCGGCGGCGCCACGTGGGCACTGGTGTCGCCGAGGCTGACGGCCGCCGAAAAGCCCGCAGCCCCACGGGCTGTGGGGCCACGCGAGCGGCTGCCAAAGAGGTTTCCAACAAGGCACGGCTTTCCCTCCTGGCTCTTCGGGCGTGGGAGCTGTCGCCAGAGCCGCGGCCCTACCGGAAAATGCTTCGCAGGCTGGCGCGGCGGCGCCACGTGGGCGCCGGTGGCGCCGAGGCTGACGGCCGCCGGAAAGCCCACAGCCCCACGGGCTCTGGGGCCACGCGAGCGGCTGCCAAAGAGCTTTCCAACGAGGCACGGCTTTCCCTCCTGGCTCTTCGGGCGTGGGAGCTGTCGCCAGAGCCGCGGCCCTACCGGAAAATGCTTCGCAGGCTGGCGCGGCGGCGCCACGTGGGCGCAGGTGTCGCCGAGGCTGACGGCCGCCGGAAAGCCCGCAGCCCCACGGGCTGTGGGACCACGCGAGCGGCTGCCAAAGAGCTTTCCAACGAGGCACAGCTTTCCCTCCTGGCTCTTCGGGCGTGGGAGCTGTCGCCAGAGCCGCGGCCCTACCGGAAAATGCTTCGCAGGCTGGTGCGGCGGCGCCACGTGGGCGCCGGTGGTGCCGAGGCTGACGGCCGCCGGAAAGCCCGCAGCCCCACGGGCTATGGGGCCATGCGAGCGGCTGCCAAAGAGCTTTCCAACGAGGCACGGCTTTCCCTCCTGGCTCTTCGGGCGTGGGAGCTGTCGCCAGAGACGCGGCCCTACCGGAAAATGCTTCGCAGGCTGGTGCGGCGGCGCCAAGTGGGCGCAGGTGGCGCCGAGGCTGACGGCTGCCGAAAAGCCCGCAGCCCCACGGGCTGTGGGGCCACGCGAGCGGCTGCCAAAGAGCTTTCCAACGAGGCACGGCTTTCCGTCCTGGCTCTTCGGGCGTGGGAGCTGTCGGCAGAGCCGCGGCCCTACCGGAAAATGCTTCGCAGGCTGGCGCGGCGGCGCCACGTGGGCGCCGGTGTCGCCGAGGCTGACGGCCGCCGGAAAGCCCGCAGCCCCACGGGCTGTGGGGCCACGCGAGCGGCTGCCAAAGAGCTTTCCAACGAGGCACGGCTTTCCCTCCTGGCTCTTCGGGTGGGGGAGCTGTCACCAGAGCCGGGGCCCTACCGGAAAATGCTTCGCAGGCTGGCGCGGCGGCGCCACGTGGTCGCAGGTGTCGCCGAAGCTGACGGCCGCCGGAAAGCCCGCAGCCCCACGGGCTGTGGGGCCACGCGAGCAGCTGCCAAAGAGCTTTCCAACGAGGCACGGCTTTCCCTCCTGGCTCTTCGGGCGTGGGAGCTGTCGCCAGAGCCGCGGCCCTACCGGAAAATGCTTCGCAGGCTGGTGCGGCGGCGCCACGTGGGCGCCGGTGTCGCCGAGGCTGACGGCCGCCGGAAAGCCCGCAGCCCCACGGGCTGTAGGACCACGCGAGCGGCTGCCAAAGAGCTTTCCAACGAGGCACGGCTTTCCCTCCTGGCTCTTCGGGCGTGGGAGCTGTCGCCAGAGACGCGGTCCTACCGGAAAATGCTTCGCAGGCTGGCGCGGCGGCGCCACGTGTGCCCTAGTGTCGCCGAGGCTGATGGCCACCGGAAAGCCCGCAGCCCCACGGGCTGTGGGGCCACGCGAGCGGCTGCCAAACAGCTTTCCAACGAGGCACGGCTTTCCCTCCTGGCTCTTCGGGCATGGGAGCTGTCGCCAGAGCCGCGGCGCTACCGGAAAATGCTTCGCAGGCTGGCGCGTCGGCGCCACGTGGGCGCCGGTGGCGCCGAGGCTGACGGCCGCCGGAAAGCCCGCAGCCCCACGGGCTGTGGGGCCACGCGAGCGGCTGCCAAAGAGCTTTCCAACGAGGCACGGCTTTCCCTCCTGGCTCTTCGGGCGTGGGAGCTGTCACCAGAGCTGCGGCCCTACCGGAAAATGCTTCGCAGGCTGGCGTGGCGGCGCCACGTGGGCGCCGGTGTCGCCGAGGCTGACGGCCGCCGGAAAGCCCGCAGCCCCACGGGCTGTGGGTCCACGCGAGCGGCTGCCAAAGAGCTTTCCAACGAGGCACGGCTTTCCCTCCTGGCTCTTCGGGTGTGGGAGCTGTCACCAGAGCCGCGGCCCTACCGGAAAATGCTTCGCGGGCTGGCGCCGCGGCGCCACGTGGTCGCAGGTGTCGCCGAGGCTGACGGCCGCCGGAAAGCCTGCAGCCCCACGGGCTGTGGGGCCACGCGAGCGGCTGCCAAAGAGCTTTCCAACGAGGCACGGCTTTCCCTCCTGGCTGTTCGGGTGTGGGAGCTGTCGCCAGAGACGCGGCCCTACCGGAAAATGCTTCGCAGGCTGGCGCAGCGGCGCCACGTGGGCGCCGGTGTCGCCGTGGCTGACGTCCGCCGGAAAGCCCGCAGCCCCACGGGCTGTAGGACCACGCGAGCGGCTGCCAAAGAGCTTTCCAACGAGGCACGGCTTTCCCTCCTGGCTCTTCGGGCGTGGGAGCTGTCGCCAGAGCCGCGGCCCTACCGGAAAATGCTTCGCAGGCTGGCGCGGCGGCGCCACGTGTGCCCTGGTGTCGCCGAGGCTGATGGCCGCCGGAAAGCCCGCAGCCCCACGGGCTATGGGGCCATGCGAGCGGCTGCCAAAGAGCTTTCCAATGAGGCACGGCTTTCCCTCCTGGCTCTTCGGGCGTGGGAGCTGTCGCCAGAGCCGCGGCCCTACCGGAAAATGCTTCGCAGGCTGGCGCGGCGGCGCCACGTGGGCGCCGGTGTCGCCGAGGCTGACGTCCGCCGGAAAGCCCGCAGCCCCACGGGATGTAGGACCACGCGAGCGGCTGCCAAAGAGCTTTCCAACGAGGCACGGCTTTCCCTCCTGGCTCTTCGGGCGTGGGAGCTGTCGCCAGAGACGCGGCCCTACCGGAAAATGCTTCGCAGGCTGGCGCGGCGGCGCCACGTGGGCGCCGGTGTCGCCGAGGCTGACGTCCGCCGGAAAGCCCGCAGCCCCACGGGATGTAGGACCACGCGAGCGGCTGCCAAAGAGCTTTCCAACGAGGCACGGCTTTCCCTCCTAGCTCTTCGGGCGTGGGAGCTGTCGCCAGAGCCGCGGTCCTACCGGAAAATGCTTCGCAGGCTGGCGCGGCGGCGCCACGTGTTCGCAGGTGTCGCCGAGGCTGACGGCCGCCGGAAAGCCCGCAGCCCCACGGGCTATGGGGCCATGCGAGCGGCTGCCAAAGAGCTTTCCAACGAGGCACGGCTTTCCCTCCTGGCTCTTCGGGCGTGGGAGCTGTCACCAGAGACGCGGCCCTACCGGAAAATGCTTCTCAGGCTGGCGTGGCGGCGCCACGTGGGCGCCGGTGGCGCCGAGGCTGACGGCCGCCGGAAAGCCCGCAGCCCCACGGGCTGTGGGGCCACGCGAGCGGCTGCCAAAGAGCTTTCCAAGGAGGCACGGCTTTCCCTCCTGGCTCTTCGGGCGTGGGAGCTGTCGCCAGAGCCGCGGCCCTACCGGAAAATGCTTCGCAGGCTGGCGCGGCGGCACCACGTGGGCGCCGGTGTTGCCGAGGGTGACGGCCGCCGGAAAGCCCGCAGCCCCACGGGCTGTGGGGCCACGCGAGCGGCTGCCAAAGAGCTTTCCAACGAGGCACGGCTTTCCCTCCTGGCTCTTCGGGTGGGGGAGCTGTCGCCAGAGATGCGGCCCTACCGGAAAATGCTTCGCAGGCTGGCGCGGCGGCGCCACGTGGTCGCAGGTGTCGCCGAGGCTGACGGCCGCCGGAAAGCCCGCAGCCCCACGGGCTGTGGGGCCACGCGAGCGGCTGCCAAAGAGCTTTCCAACGAGGCACGGCTTTCCCTCCTGGCTCTTCGGGCGTGGGAGCTGTCGCCAGAGCCGCGGCCCTACCGGAAAATGCTTCGCAGGCTGGCGCGGCGGCGCCACGTGGGCGCCGGTGTCGCCGAGGCTGACGGCCGCCGGAAAGCCCGCAGCCCCACGGGCTCTGGGGCCACGCGAGCGGCTGCCAAAGAGCTTTCCAACGAGGCACGGCTTTCCCTCCTGGCTCTTCGGGCGTGGGAGCTGTCACCAGAGCCGGGGCCCTACCGGAAAATGCTTCGCAGGCTGGCGCCGCGGCGCCACGTGGTCGCAGGTGTCGCCGAAGCTGACGGCCGCCGGAAAGCCCGCAGCCCCACGGGCTGTAGGACCACGCGAGCGGCTGCCAAAGAGCTTTCCAACGAGGCACGGCTTTCCCTCCTGGTTCTTCGGGCGTGGGAGCTGTCGCCAGAGCCGCGGCCCTACCGGAAAATGCTTCGCAGGCTGGCGCGGCGGCGCCACGTGGGCCCTGGTGTCGCCGAGGCTGATGGCCGCCGGAAAGCCCGCAGCCCCACGGGCTATGGGGCCATGCGAGCGGCTGCCAAAGAGCTTTCCAACGAGGCACGGCTTTCCCTCCTGGCTCTTCGGGCGTGGGAGCTGTCGCCAGAGCCGCGGCCCTACCGGAAAATGCTTCGCAGGCTGGCGCGGCGGCGCCACGTGGGCGCCGGTGTCGCCGAGGCTGACCTCTGCCGGAAAGCCCGCAGCCCCACGGGATGTGGGGCCACGCGAGCGGCTGCCAAAGAGCTTTCCAACGAGGCACGGCTTTCCCTCCTGGCTCTTCGGGCGTGGGAGCTGTCGCCACAGCCGCGGCCCTACTGGAAAATGCTTCGCAGGCTGGCGCGGCGGCGCCACGTGGGCGCCGGTGTCGCCGAGGCTGACCTCTGCCGGAAAGCCCGCAGCCCCACGGGCTGTGGGGCCACGCGAGCGGCTGCCAAAGAGCTTTCCAACGAGGCACGGCTTTCCCTCCTGGCTCTTCGGGCGTGGGAGCTGTCACCAGAGCCGCGGCCCGACCGGAAAATGCTTCGCAGGCTGGCGCGGCGGCGCCACGTGGTCGCAGGTGGCGCCGAGGCTGACGGCCGCCGGAAAGCCCGCAGCCCCACGGGCTATGGGGCCATGCGAGCGGCTGCCAAAGAGCTTTCCAACGAGGCACGGCTTTCCCTCCTGGCTCTTCGGGCGTGGGAGCTGTCGCCAGAGACGCGGTCCTACCGGAAAATGCTTCGCAGGCTGGCGTGGCGGCGCCACGTGGGCGCCGGTGGCGCCGAGGCTGACGGCCGCCGGAAAGCCCGCAGCCCCACGGGCTGTGGGGCCACGCGAGCGGCTGCCAAAGAGCTTTCCAACGAGGCACGGCTTTCCCTCCTGGCTCTTCGGGCGTGGGAGCTGTCGCCAGAGCCGCGGCCCTACCGGAAAATGCTTCGCAGGCTGGCGCGGCGGCACCACGTGGGCGCCGGTGTTGCCGAGGCTGACGGCCGCCGGAAAGCCCGCAGCCCCACGGGCTCTGGGGCCACGCGAGAGGCTGCCAAAGAGCTTTCCAACGAGGCACGGCTTTCCCTCCTGGCTCTTCGGGCGTGGGAGCTGTCGCCAGAGCCGCGGCCCTACCGGAAAATGCTTCGCAGGCTGGCGCGGCGGCGCCACGTGGGCACTGGTGTCGCCGAGGCTGACGGCCGCCGAAAAGCCCGCAGCCCCACGGGCTGTGGGGCCACGCGAGCGGCTGCCAAAGAGGTTTCCAACAAGGCACGGCTTTCCCTCCTGGCTCTTCGGGCGTGGGAGCTGTCGCCAGAGCCGCGGCCCTACCGGAAAATGCTTCGCAGGCTGGCGCGGCGGCGCCACGTGGGCGCCGGTGGCGCCGAGGCTGACGGCCGCCGGAAAGCCCACAGCCCCACGGGCTGTGGGGCCACACGAGCGGCTGCCAAAGAGCTTTCCAACGAGGCACGGCTTTCCCTCCTGGCTCTTCGGGCGTGGGAGCTGTCGCCAGAGCCGCGGCCCTACCGGAAAATGCTTCGCAGGCTGGCGCGGCGGCGCCACGTGGGCGCAGATGTCGCCGAGGCTGACGGCCGCCGGAAAGCCCGCAGCCCCACGGGCTGTGGGGCCACGCGAGCGGCTGCCAAAGAGCTTTCCAACGAGGCACAGCTTTCCCTCCTGGCTCTTCGGGCGTGGGAGCTGTCGCCAGAGCCGCGGCCCTACCGGAAAATGCTTCGCAGGCTGGTGCGGCGGCGCCACGTGGGCGCCGGTGGTGCCGAGGCTGACGGCCGCCGGAAAGCCCGCAGCCCCACGGGCTATGGGGCCATGCGAGCGGCTGCCAAAGAGCTTTCCAACGAGGCACGGCTTTCCCTCCTGGCTCTTCGGGCGTGGGAGCTGTCGCCAGAGACGCGGCCCTACCGGAAAATGCTTCGCAGGCTGGTGCGGCGGCGCCAAGTGGGCGCAGGTGGCGCCGAGGCTGACGGCTGCCGAAAAGCCCGCAGCCCCACGGGCTGTGGGGCCACGCGAGCGGCTGCCAAAGAGCTTTCCAACGAGGCACGGCTTTCCGTCCTGGCTCTTCGGGCGTGGGAGCTGTCGGCAGAGCCGCGGCCCTACCGGAAAATGCTTCGCAGGCTGGCGCGGCGGCGCCACGTGGGCGCCGGTGTCGCCGAGGCTGACGGCCGCCGGAAAGCCCGCAACCCCACGGGCTGTGGGGCCACGCGAGCGGCTGCCAAAGAGCTTTCCAACGAGGCACGGCTTTCCCTCCTGGCTCTTCGGGTGGGGGAGCTGTCACCAGAGCCGGGGCCCTACCGGAAAATGCTTCGCAGGCTGGCGCGGCGGCGCCACGTGGTCGCAGGTGTCGCCGAAGCTGACGGCCGCCGGAAAGCCCGCAGCCCCACGGGCTGTGGGGCCACGCGAGCAGCTGCCAAAGAGCTTTCCAACGAGGCACGGCTTTCCCTCCTGGCTCTTCGGGCGTGGGAGCTGTCGCCAGAGCCGCGGCCCTACCGGAAAATGCTTCGCAGGCTGGTGCGGCGGCGCCACGTGGGCGCCGGTGTCGCCGAGGCTGACGGCCGCCGGAAAGCCCGCAGCCCCACGGGCTGTAGGACCACGCGAGCGGCTGCCAAAGAGCTTTCCAACGAGGCACGGCTTTCCCTCCTGGCTCTTCGGGCGTGGGAGCTGTCGCCAGAGACGCGGTCCTACCGGAAAATGCTTCGCAGGCTGGCGCGGCGGCGCCACGTGTGCCCTAGTGTCGCCGAGGCTGATGGCCACCGGAAAGCCCGCAGCCCCACGGGCTGTGGGGCCACGCGAGCGGCTGCCAAACAGCTTTCCAACGAGGCACGGCTTTCCCTCCTGGCTCTTCGGGCATGGGAGCTGTCGCCAGAGCCGCGGCGCTACCGGAAAATGCTTCGCAGGCTGGCGCGTCGGCGCCACGTGGGCGCCGGTGGCGCCGAGGCTGACGGCCGCCGGAAAGCCCGCAGCCCCACGGGCTGTGGGGCCACGCGAGCGGCTGCCAAAGAGCTTTCCAACGAGGCACGGCTTTCCCTCCTGGCTCTTCGGGCGTGGGAGCTGTCACCAGAGCTGCGGCCCTACCGGAAAATGCTTCGCAGGCTGGCGTGGCGGCGCCACGTGGGCGCCGGTGTCGCCGAGGGTGACGGCCGCCGGAAAGCCCGCAGCCCCACGGGCTGTGGGTCCACGCGAGCGGCTGCCAAAGAGCTTTCCAACGAGGCACGGCTTTCCCTCCTGGCTCTTCGGGTGTGGGAGCTGTCACCAGAGCCGCGGCCCTACCGGAAAATGCTTCGCGGGCTGGCGCCGCGGCGCCACGTGGTCGCAGGTGTCGCCGAGGCTGACGGCCGCCGGAAAGCCTGCAGCCCCACGGGCTGTGGGGCCACGCGAGCGGCTGCCAAAGAGCTTTCCAACGAGGCACGGCTTTCCCTCCTGGCTCTTCGGGTGTGGGAGCTGTCGCCAGAGACGCGGCGCTACCGGAAAATGCTTCGCAGGCTGGCGCGTCGGCGCCACGTGGGCGCCGGTGGCGCCGAGGCTGACGGCCGCCGGAAAGCCCGCAGCCCCACGGGCTGTGGGGCCACGCGAGCGGCTGCCAAAGAGCTTTCCAACGAGGCACGGCTTTCCCTCCTGGCTCTTCGGGCGTGGGAGCTGTCACCAGAGCTGCGGCCCTACCGGAAAATGCTTCGCAGGCTGGCGTGGCGGCGCCACGTGGGCGCCGGTGTCGCCGAGGGTGACGGCCGCCGGAAAGCCCGCAGCCCCACGGGCTGTGGGTCCACGCGAGCGGCTGCCAAAGAGCTTTCCAACGAGGCACGGCTTTCCCCTCCTGGCTCTTCGGGTGTGGGAGCTGTCACCAGAGCCGCGGCCCTACCGGAAAATGCTTCGCGGGCTGGCGCCGCGGCGCCACGTGGTCGCAGGTGTCGCCGAGGCTGACGGCCGCCGGAAAGCCTGCAGCCCCACGGGCTGTGGGGCCACGCGAGCGGCTGCCAAAGAGCTTTCCAACGAGGCACGGCTTTCCCTCCTGGCTCTTCGGGTGTGGGAGCTGTCGCCAGAGACGCGGCCCTACCGGAAAATGCTTCGCAGGCTGGCGCAGCGGCGCCACGTGGGCGCCGGTGTCGCCGTGGCTGACGTCCGCCGGAAAGCCCGCAGCCCCACGGGCTGTAGGACCACGCGAGCGGCTGCCAAAGAGCTTTCCAACGAGGCACGGCTTTCCCTCCTGGCTCTTCGGGCGTGGGAGCTGTCGCCAGAGCCGCGGCCCTACCGGAAAATGCTTCGCAGGCTGGCGCGGCGGCGCCACGTGTGCCCTGGTGTCGCCGAGGCTGATGGCCGCCGGAAAGCCCGCAGCCCCACGGGCTATGGGGCCATGCGAGCGGCTGCCAAAGAGCTTTCCAATGAGGCACGGCTTTCCCTCCTGGCTCTTCGGGCGTGGGAGCTGTCGCCAGAGCCGCGGCCCTACCGGAAAATGCTTCGCAGGCTGGCGCGGCGGCGCCACGTGGGCGCCGGTGTCGCCGAGGCTGACGTCCGCCGGAAAGCCCGCAGCCCCACGGGATGTAGGACCACGCGAGCGGCTGCCAAAGAGCTTTCCAACGAGGCACGGCTTTCCCTCCTGGCTCTTCGGGCGTGGGAGCTGTCACCAGAGACGCGGCCCTACCGGAAAATGCTTCGCAGGCTGGCGTGGCGGCGCCACGTGGTCGCAGGTGTCGCCGAGGCTGACGGCCGCCGGAAAGCCTGCAGCCCCACGGGCTGTGGGGCCACGCGAGCGGCTGCCAAAGAGCTTTCCAACGAGGCACGGCTTTCCCTCCTGGCTCTTCGGGTGTGGGAGCTGTCGCCAGAGACGCGGCCCTACCGGAAAATGCTTCGCAGGCTGGCGCAGCGGCGCCACGTGGGCGCCGGTGTCGCCGTGGCTGACGTCCGCCGGAAAGCCCGCAGCCCCACGGGCTGTAGGACCACGCGAGCGGCTGCCAAAGAGCTTTCCAACGAGGCACGGCTTTCCCTCCTGGCTCTTCGGGCGTGGGAGCTGTCGCCAGAGCCGCGGCCCTACCGGAAAATGCTTCGCAGGCTGGCGCGGCGGCGCCACGTGTGCCCTGGTGTCGCCGAGGCTGATGGCCGCCGGAAAGCCCGCAGCCCCACGGGCTGTGGGGCCATGCGAGCGGCTGCCAAAGAGCTTTCCAATGAGGCACGGCTTTCCCTCCTGGCTCTTCGGGCGTGGGAGCTGTCGCCAGAGCCGCGGCCCTACCGGAAAATGCTTCGCAGGCTGGCGCGGCGGCGCCACGTGGGCGCCGGTGTCGCCGAGGCTGACGTCCGCCGGAAAGCCCGCAGCCCCACGGGATGTAGGACCACGCGAGCGGCTGCCAAAGAGCTTTCCAACGAGGCACGGCTTTCCCTCCTGGCTCTTCGGGCGTGGGAGCTGTCACCAGAGACGCGGCCCTACCGGAAAATGCTTCGCAGGCTGGCGTGGCGGCGCCACGTGGGCGCCGGTGTCGCCGAGGCTGACGTCCGCCGGAAAGCCCGCAGCCCCACGGGCTGTGGGGCCACGCGAGCGGCTGCCAAAGAGCTTTCCAAGGAGGCACGGCTTTCCCTCCTGGCTCTTCGGGCGTGGGAGCTGTCGCCAGAGCCGCGGCCCTACCGGAAAATGCTTCGCAGGCTGGCGCGGCGGCACCACGTGGGCGCCGGTGTTGCCGAGGGTGACGGCCGCCGGAAAGCCCGCAGCCCCACGGGCTGTGGGGCCACGCGAGCGGCTGCCAAAGAGCTTTCCAACGAGGCACGGCTTTCCCTCCTGGCTCTTCGGGTGGGGGAGCTGTCGCCAGAGATGCGGCCCTACCGGAAAATGCTTCGCAGGCTGGCGCGGCGGCGCCACGTGGTCGCAGGTGTCGCCGAGGCTGACGGCCGCCGGAAAGCCCGCAGCCCCACGGGCTGTGGGGCCACGCGAGCGGCTGCCAAAGAGCTTTCCAAGGAGGCACGGCTTTCCCTCCTGGCTCTTCGGGCGTGGGAGCTGTCGCCAGAGCCGCGGCCCTACCGGAAAATGCTTCGCAGGCTGGCGCGGCGGCGCCACGTGGGCGCCGGTGTCGCCGAGGCTGACGGCCGCCGGAAAGCCCGCAGCCCCACGGGCTCTGGGCCACGCGAGCGGCTGCCAAAGAGCTTTCCAACGAGGCACGGCTTTCCCTCCTGGCTCTTCGGGCGTGGGAGCTGTCACCAGAGCCGGGGCCCTACCGGAAAATGCTTCGCAGGCTGGCGCCGCGGCGCCACGTGGTCGCAGGTGTCGCCGAAGCTGACGGCCGCCGGAAAGCCCGCAGCCCCACGGGCTGTAGGACCACGCGAGCGGCTGCCAAAGAGCTTTCCAACGAGGCACGGCTTTCCCTCCTGGTTCTTCGGGCGTGGGAGCTGTCGCCAGAGCCGCGGCCCTACCGGAAAATGCTTCGCAGGCTGGCGCGGCGGCGCCACGTGGGCCCTGGTGTCGCCGAGGCTGATGGCCGCCGGAAAGCCCGCAGCCCCACGGGCTATGGGGCCATGCGAGCGGCTGCCAAAGAGCTTTCCAACGAGGCACGGCTTTCCCTCCTGGCTCTTCGGGCGTGGGAGCTGTCGCCAGAGCCGCGGCCCTACCGGAAAATGCTTCGCAGGCTGGCGCGGCGGCGCCACGTGGGCGCCGGTGTCGCCGAGGCTGACCTCTGCCGGAAAGCCCGCAGCCCCACGGGATGTGGGGCCACGCGAGCGGCTGCCAAAGAGCTTTCCAACGAGGCACGGCTTTCCCTCCTGGCTCTTCGGGCGTGGGAGCTGTCGCCAGAGCCGCGGCCCTACCGGAAAATGCTTCGCAGGCTGGTGCGGCGGCGCCACGTGGTCGCAGGTGTCGCCGAGCCTGATGGCCGCCGGAAAGCCCGCAGCCCCACGGGCTATGGGGCCATGCAAGCGGCTGCCAAAGAGCTTTCCAACGAGGCACGGCTTTCCCTCCTGGCTCTTCGGGCGTGGGAGCTGTCACCAGAGACGCGGCCCTACCGGAAAATGCTTCGCAGGCTGGCGTGGCGGCGCCACGTGGGCGCAGGTGGCGCCGAGGCTGACGGCCGCCGGAAAGCCCGCAGCCCCACGGGCTGTGGGGCCACGCGAGCGGCTGCCAAAGAGCTTTCCAAGGAGGCACAGCTTTCCCTCCTGGCTCTTCGGGCGTGGGAGCTGTCCGCCAGAGCCGCGGCCCTACAGGAAAATGCTTCGCAGGCTGGCGCGGCGGCACCACGTGGGCGCCGGTGTTGCCGAGGCTGACGGCCGCCGGAAAGCCCGCAGCCCCACGGGCTGTGGGGCCACGCGAGCGGCTGCCAAAGAGCTTTCCAACGAGGCACGGCTTTCCCTCCTGGCTCTTCGGGCGTGGGAGCTGTCGCCAGAGATGCGGCCCTACCGGAAAATGCTTCGCAGGCTGGCGCGGCGGCGCCACGTGGTCGCAGGTGTCGCCGAGGCTGACGGCCGCCGGAAAGCCCGCAGCCCCACGGGCTGTGGGGCCACGCGAGCGGCTGCCAAAGAGCTTTCCAAGGAGGCACGGCTTTCCCTCCTGGCTCTTCGGGCGTGGGAGCTGTCGCCAGAGCCGCGGCCCTACCGGAAAATGCTTCGCAGGCTGGCGCGGCGGCGCCACGTGGGCGCCGGTGTCGCCGAGGCTGACGGCCGCCGGAAAGCCCGCAGCCCCACGGGCTGTGGGGCCACGCGAGCGGCTGCCAAAGAGCTTTCCAACGAGGCACGGCTTTCCCTCCTGGCTCTTCGGGTGGGGGAGCTGTCACCAGAGCCGGGGCCCTACCGGAAAATGCTTCGCAGGCTGGCGCGGCGGCTCCACGTGGTCGCAGGTGTCGCCGAAGCTGACGGCCGCCGGAAAGCCCGCAGCCCCACGGGCTATGGGGCCATGCGAGCGGCTGCGAAAGAGCTTTCCAATGAGGCACGGCTCTCCCTCCTGGCTCTTCGGGCGTGGGAGCTGTCGCCAGAGCCGCGGCCCTACCGGAAAATGCTTCGCAGGCTGGCGCGGCGGCGCCACGTGGGCGCCGGTGTCGCCGAGGCTGACGGCCGCCGGAAAGCCCGCAGCCCCACGGGCTGTGGGGCCACGCGAGCGGCTGCCAAAGAGCTTTCCAACGAGGCACGGCTTTCCCTCCTGGCTCTTCGGGCGTGGGAGCTGTCACCAGAGCCGTGGCCCTACCGGAAAATGCTTCGCAGGCTGGCGCCGCGGCGCCACGTGGTCGCAGGTGTCGCCGAAGCTGACGGCCGCCGGAAAGCCCGCAGCCCCACGGGCTGTGGGGCCACGCGAGCGGCTGCCAAAGAGCTTTCCAACGAGGCATGGCTTTCCCTCCTGGCTCTTCGGGCGTGGGAGCTGTCGCCAGAGACGCGGCCCTACCGGAAAATGCTTCGCAGGCTGGCGCGGCGGCGCCACGTGGGCGCCGGTGGCGCCGAGGCTGACGGCCGCCGGAAAGCCCGCAGCCCCACGGGCTGTGGGGCCACGCGAGCGGCTGCCAAAGAGCTTTCCAACGAGGCACGGCTTTCCCTCCTGGCTCTTCGGGCGTGGGAGCTGTCACCAGAGCTGCGGCCCTACCGGAAAATGCTTCGCAGGCTGGCGCGGCGGCGCCACTTGGGCGCCGGTGTCGCCGAGGCTGACGGCCGCCGGAAAGCCCGCAGCCCCACGGGCTGTGGGGCCACGCGAGCGGCTGCCAAAGAGTTTTCCAACGAGGCACGGCTTTCCCTCCTGGCTCTTCGGGTGTGGGAGCTGTCACCAGAGCCGCGGCCCTACCGGAAAATGCTTCGCAGGCTGGCGCGGCGGCGCCACGTGGGCGCAGGTGTCGCCGAGGCTGACGGCCGCCGGAAAGCCCGCAGCCCCACGGGCTGTGGGGCCACGCGAGCGGCTGCCAAAGAGCTTTCCAACGAGGCACGGCTTTCCCTCCTGGCTCTTCGGGTGTGGGAGCTGTCGCCAGAGACGCGGCCCTACCGGAAAATGCTTCGCAGGCTGGTGCGGCGGCGCCACGTCTGCGCCGGTGTCGCCGAGGCTGACGTCCGCCGGAAACCCCGCAGCCCCACGGGCTGTAGGACCACGCGAGCGGCTGCCAAAGAGCTTTCCAACGAGGCACGGCTTTCCCTCCTGGCTCTTCGGGCGTGGGAGCTGTCGCCAGAGACGCGGCCCTACCGGAAAATGCTTCGCAGGCTGGCGCGGCGGCGCCACGTGGGCCCTGGTGTCGCCGAGGCTGATGGCCGCCGGAAAGCCCGCAGCCCCACGGGCTATGGGGCCATGCGAGCGGCTGCCAAAGAGCTTTCCAACGAGGCACGGCTTTCCCTCCTGGCTCTTCGGGCGTGGGAGCTGTCGCCAGAGCCGCGGCCCTACCGGAAAATGCTTCGCAGGCTGGCGCGGCGGCGCCACGTGGGCGCTGGTGGCGCCGAGGCTGACGGCCGCCGGAAAGCCCGCAGCCCCACGGGCTGTGGGGCCACGCGAGCGGCTGCCAAAGAGCTTTCCAACGAGGCACGGCTTTCCCTCCTGGCTCTTCGGGCGTGGGAGCTGTCGCCAGAGCCGTGACCCTACCGGAAAATGCTTCGCAGGCTGGCGCGGCGGCGCCACGTGGGCGCTGGTGTTGCCGAGGCTGACGGCCGCCGGAAACCCCGCAGCCCCACGGGCTCTGGGGCCACGCGAGCGGCTGCCAAAGAGGTTTCCAACGAGGCACGGCTTTCCCTCCTGGCTCTTCGGGCGTGGGAGCTGTCGCCAGAGCCGCGGCCCTACCGGAAAATGCTTCGCAGGCTGGCGCGGCGGCGCCACGTGGGCGCCGGTGTTGCCGAGGCTGACGGCCGCCGGAAAGCCCGCAGCCCCACGGGCTCTGGGGCTACGCGAGCGGCTGCCAAAGAGCTTTCCAACGAGGCACGGCTTTCCCTCCTGGCTCTTCGGGCGTGGCAGCTGTCGCCAGAGCCGCGGCCCTACCGGAAAATGCTTCGCAGGCTGGCGCGGCGGCGCCACGTGGGCGCAGGTGTCGCCGAGGCTGACGGCCGCCGGAAAGCCCGCAGCCCCACGGGCTGTGGGGCCACGCGAGCGGCTGCCAAAGAGCTTTCCAACGAGGCACGGCTTTCCCTCCTGGCTCTTCGGGCGTGGGAGCTGTCGCCAGAGCCGTGGCCCTACCGGAAAATGCTTTGCAGGCGGGCGCGGCGGCGCCACGTGGGCGCCGGTATCGCCGAGGCTGACGGCTGCCGGAAACCCGCAGCCCCACGGGCTATGGGGCCATGCGAGCGGCTGCCAAAGAGCTTTGCAACGAGGCACGGCTTTCCCTCCTGGCTCTTCGGGCGTGGGAGCTGTCGCCAGAGACGCGGCCCTACCGGAAAATGCTTCGCAGGCTGGTGCGGCGGCGCCAAGTGGGCGCAGGTGGCGCCGAGGCTGACGGCTGCCGAAAAGCCCGCAGCCCCACGGGCTGTGGGGCCACGCGAGCGGCTGCCAAAGAGCTTTCCAACGAGGCACGGCTTTCCGTCCTGGCTCTTCGGGCGTGGGAGCTGTCGCCAGAGCCGCGGCCCTACCGGAAAATGCTTCGCAGGCTGGCGCGGCGGCGCCACGTGGGCGCCGGTGTCGCCGAGGCTGACGGCCGCCGGAAAGCCCGCAGCCCCACGGGCTGTGGGGCCACGCGAGCGGCTGCCAAAGAGCTTTCCAACGAGGCACGGCTTTCCCTCCTGGCTCTTCGGGCGTGGGAGCTGTCGCCAGAGACGCGGCCCTACCGGAAAATGCTTCGCAGGCTGGCGCGGCGGCGCCACGTGGGCGCCGGTGTCGCCGAGGCTGACGGCCGCCGGAAAGCCCGCAGCCCCACGGGCTGTGGGGCCACGCGAGCGGCTGCCAAAGAGCTTTCCAACGAGGCACGGCTTTCCCTCCTGGCTCTTCGGGCGTGGGAGCTGTCGCCAGAGACGCGGCCCTACCGGAAAATGCTTCGCAGGCTGGCGCGGCGGCGCCACGTGTGCCCTGGTGTCGCCGAGGCTGATGGCCGCCGGAAAGCCCGCAGCCCCACGGGCTGTGGGGCCACGCGAGCGGCTGCCAAAGAGCTTTCCAACGAGGCACGGCTTTCCCTCCTGGCTCTTCGGGCGTGGGAGCTGTCGCCAGAGACGCGGCCCTACCGGAAAATGCTTCGCAGGCTGGCGCGGCGGCGCCACGTGGGCGCCGGTGGCGCCGAGGCTGACGGCCGCCGGAAAGCCCGCAGCCCCACGGGCTGTGGGGCCACGCGAGCGGCTGCCAAAGAGCTTTCCAACGAGGCACGGCTTTCCCTCCTGGCTCTTCGGGCGTGGGAGCTGTCACCAGAGCTGCGGCCCTACCGGAAAATGCTTCGCAGGCTGGCGTGGCGGCGCCACGTGGGCGCCGGTGTCGCCGAGCCTGACGGCCGCCGGAAAGCCCGCAGCCCCACGGGCTGTGGGGCCACGCGAGCGGCTGCCAAAGAGCTTTCCAACGAGGCACGGCTTTCCCTCCTGGCTCTTCGCGTGTGGGAGCTGTCACCAGAGCCGCGGCCCTACCGGAAAATGCTTCGCAGGCTGGCGCCGCGGCGCCACGTGATCGCAGGTGTCGCCGAGGCTGACGTCCGCCGGAAAGCCCGCAGCCCCACGGGCTGTAGGACCACGCGAGCGGCTGCCAAAGAGCTTTCCAACGAGGCACGGCTTTCCCTCCTGGCTCTTCGGGCGTGGGAGCTGTCGCCAGAGATGCGGCCCTACCGGAAAATGCTTCGCAGGCTGGCGCGGCGGCGCCACGTGTGCCCTGGTGTCGCCGAGGCTGATGGCCGCCGGAAAGCCCGCAGCCCCACGGGCTATGGGGCCACGCGAGCGGCTGCCAAAGAGCTTTCCAACGAGGCACGGCTTTCCCTCCTGGCTCTTCGGGCATGGGAGCTGTCGCCAGAGCCGCGGCCCTACCGGAAAATGCTTCGCAGGCTGGCGCGGCGGCGCCACGTGGGCGCCGGTGGCGCCGAGGCTGACGGCCGCCGGAAAGCCCGCAGCCCCACGGGCTGTGGGGCCACGCGAGCGGCTGCCAAAGAGCTTTCCAACGAGGCATGGCTTTCCCTCCTGGCTCTTCGGGCGTGGGAGCTGTCGCCAGAGACGCGGCCCTACCGGAAAATGCTTCGCAGGCTGGCGCGGCGGCGACACGTGGGCGCCGGTGGCGCCGAGGCTGACGGCTGCCGGAAGGCCCGCAGCCCCACGGGCTGTGGGGCCACGCGAGCGGCTGCCAAAGAGCTTTCCAACGAGGCACGGCTTTCCCTCCTGGCTCTTCGGGCGTGGGAGCTGTCGCCAGAGCCGCGGCCCTACCGGAAAATGCTTCGCAGGCTGGCGTGGCGGCGCCACGTGGGCGCCGGTGTCGCCGAGGCTGACGGCCGCCGGAAAGCCCGCAGCCCCACGGGCTGTGGGGCCACGCGAGCGGCTGCCAAAGAGCTTTCCAAGGAGGCACGGCTTTCCCTCCTGGCTCTTCGGGCGTGGGAGCTGTCGCCACAGCCGCGGCCCTACTGGAAAATGCTTCGCAGGCTGGCGCGGCGGCGCCACTTGGGCGCCGGTGTCGCCGAGGCTGACCTCTGCCGGAAAGCCCGCAGCCCCACGGGCTGTGGGGCCACGCGAGCGGCTGCCAAAGAGCTTTCCAACGAGGCACGGCTTTCCCTCCTGGCTCTTCGGGCGTGGGAGCTGTCGCCAGAGCCGCGGCCCTACCGGAAAATGCTTCGCAGGCTGGCGCGGCGGCGCCACGTGGTCGCAGGTGTCGCCGAGGCTGACGGCCGCCGGAAAGCCCGCAGCCCCACGGGCTATGGGGCCATGCGAGCGGCTGCCAAAGAGCTTTCCAACGAGGCATGGCTTTCCCTCCTGGCTCTTCGGGCGTGGGAGCTGTCGCCAGAGCCGCGGCCCTACCGGAAAATGCTTCGCAGGCTAGCGCAGCGGCACCACGTGGGCGCCGGTGTTGCCGAGGCTGATGGCCGCCGGAAAGCCCGCAGCCCCACGGGCTGTGGGACCACGCGAGCGGCTGCCAAAGAGCTTTCCAACGAGGCACGCCTTTCCCTCCTGGCTCTTCGGGTGGGGGAGCTGTCGCGAGAGATGCGGCCCTACCGGAAAATGCTTCGCAGGCTGGCGCGGCGGCGCCACGTGGTCGCAGGTGTCGCCGAGGCTGACGGCCGCCGGAAAGCCCGCAGCCCCACGGGCTGTGGGGCCACGCGAGCGGCTGCCAAAGAGCTTTGCAACGAGGCACGGCTTTCCCTCCTGGCTCTTCGGGCGTGGGAGCTGTCGCCAGAGACGCGGCCCTACCGGAAAATGCTTCGCAGGCTGGCGCGGCGGCGCCACGTGGGCGCCGGTGTCGCCGAGGCTGACGGCCGCCGGAAAGCCCGCAGCCCCACGGGCTGTGGGGCCACGCGAGCGGCTGCCAAAGAGCTTTCCAACGAGGCACGGCTTTCCCTCCTGGCTCTTCGGGTGGGGGAGCTGTCACCAGAGCAGGGGCCCTACCGGAAAATGCTTCGCAGGCTGGCGCCGCGGCGACACGTGGTCGCAGGTGTCGCCGAAGCTGACGGCCGCCGGAAAGCCCGCAGCCCCACGGGCTGTGGGGCCACGCGAGCGGCTGCCAAAGAGCTTTCCAACGAGGCACGGCTTTCCCTCCTGGCTCTTCGGGCGTGGGAGCTGTCGCCAGAGACGCGGCCCTACCGGAAAATGCTTCGCAGGCTGGTGCGGCGGCGCCACGTCTGCGCCGGTGTCGCCGAGGCTGACGTCCGCCGGAAATCCCGCAGCCCCACGGGCTGTAGGACCACGCGAGCGGCTGCCAAAGAGCTTTCCAACGAGGCACGGCTTTCCCTCCTGGCTCTTCGGGTGTGGGAGCTGTCGCCAGAGACGCGGCCCTACCGGAAAATGCTTCGCAGGCTGGCGCGGCGGCGCCACGTGTGCCCTGGTGTCGCCGAGGCTGATGGCCGCCGGAAAGCCCGCAGCCCCACGGGCTATGGGGCCATGCGAGCGGCTGCCAAAGAGCTTTCCAACGAGGCACGGCTTTCCCTCCTGGCTCTTCGGGCGTGGGAGCTGTCGCCAGAGCCGCGGCCCTACCGGAAAATGCTTCGCAGGCTGGCGCGGCGGCGCCACGTGGGCGCTGGTGGCGCCGAGGCTGACGGCCGCCAGAAAGCCCGCAGCCCCACGGGCTGTGGGGCCACGCGAGCGGCTGCCAAAGAGCTTTCCAACGAGGCACGGCTTTCCCTCCTGGCTCTTCGGGCGTGGGAGCTGTCGCCAGAGCCGCGGCCCTACCGGAAAATGCTTCGCAGGCTGGCGCGGCGGCGCCACGTGGGCGCCGGTGTCGCCGAGGCTGATGGCCGCCGGAAAGCCCGCAGCCCCACGGGCTGTGGGGCCACGCGAGCGGCTGCCAAAGAGGTTTCCAACGAGGCATGGCTTTCCCTCCTGGCTCTTCGGGCGTGGGAGCTGTCGCCAGAGCCGCGGCCCTACCGGAAAATGCTTCGCAGGCTGGCGCGGCGGCGCCACGTGGGCGCCGGTGTTGCCGAGGCTGACGGCCGCCTGAAAGCCCGCAGCCCTACGGGCTGTAGGACCACGCGAGCGGCTGCCAAAGAGCTTTCCAACGAGGCACGGCTTTCCCTCCTGGCTCTTCGGGCGTGGGAGCTGTCGCCAGAGACGCGGCCCTACCGGAAAATGCTTCGCAGGCTGGCGCGGCGGCGCCACGTGGGCGCCGGTGTCGCCGAGGCTGACGGCCGCCGGAAAGCCCGCAGCCCCACGGGCTGTGGGGCCACGCGAGCGGCTGCCAAAGAGCTTTCCAACGAGGCACGGCTTTCCCTCCTGGCTCTTCGGGTGGGGGAGCTGTCACCAGAGCAGGGGCCCTACCGGAAAATGCTTCGCAGGCTGGCGCCGCGGCGACACGTGGTCGCAGGTGTCGCCGAAGCTGACGGCCGCCGGAAAGCCCGCAGCCCCACGGGCTGTGGGGCCACGCGAGCGGCTGCCAAAGAGCTTTCCAACGAGGCACGGCTTTCCCTCCTGGCTCTTCGGGCGTGGGAGCTGTCGCCAGAGACGCGGCCCTACCGGAAAATGCTTCGCAGGCTGGCGCGGCGGCGCCACGTGGGCGCCGGTGGCGCCGAGGCTGACGGCCGCCGGAGAGCCCGCAGCCCCACGGGCTGTGGGGCCACGCGAGCGGCTGCCAAAGAGCTTTCCAAGGAGGCACGGCTTTCCCTCCTGGCTCTTCGGGCGTGGGAGCTGTCACCAGAGCTGCGGCCCTACCGGAAAATGCTTCGCAGGCTGGCGTGGCGGCGCCACGTGGGCGCCGGTGTCGCCGAGGCTGACGGCCGCCGGAAATCCCGCAGCCCCACGGGCTGTGGGGCCACGCGAGCGGCTGCCAAAGAGCTTTCCAACGAGGCACGGCTTTCCCTCCTGGCTCTTCGGGTGTGGGAGCTGTCGCCAGAGCCGCGGCCCTACCGGAAAATGCTTCGCAGGCTGGCGCCGCGGCGCCACGTGGTCGCAGGTGTCGCCGAGGCTGACGGCTGCCGGAAAGCCCGCAGCACCACGGGCTGTGGGGCCACGCGAGCGGCTGCCAAAGAGCTTTCCAACGAGGCACGGCTTTCCCTCCTGGCTCTTCGGGTGTGGGAGCTGTCGCCAGAGACGCGGCCCTACCGGAAAATGCTTCGCAGGCTGGTGCGGCGGCGCCACGTCTGCGCCGGTGTCGCCGAGGCTGACGTCCGCCGGAAAGCCCGCAGCCCCACGGGCTGTAGGACCACGCGAGCGGCTGCCAAAGAGCTTTCCAACGAGGCACGGCTTTCCCTCCTGGCTCTTCGGGCGTGGGAGCTGTCGCCAGAGACGCGGCCCTACCGGAAAATGCTTCGCAGGCTGGCGCGGCGGCGCCACGTGTGCCCTGGTGTCGCCGAGGCTGATGGCCGCCGGAAAGCCCGCAGCCCCACGGGCTATGGGGCCATGCGAGCGGCTGCCAAAGAGCTTTCCAACGAGGCACGGCTTTCCCTCCTGGCTCTTCGGGCGTGGGAGCTGTCGCCAGAGACGCGGCCCTACCGGAAAATGCTTCGCAGGCTGGCGCGGCGGCGCCACGTGGGCGCCGGTGGCGCCGAGGCTGACGGCCGCCGGAAAGCCCGCAGCCCCACGGGCTGTGGGGCCACGCGAGCGGCTGCCAAAGAGCTTTCCAACGAGGCACGGCTTTCCCTCCTGGCTCTTCGGGCGTGGGAGCTGTCGCCAGAGACGCGGCCCTACCGGAAAATGCTTCGCAGGCTGGCGTGGCGGCGCCACGTGGGCGCCGGTGTCGCCGAGCCTGACGGCCGCCGGAAAGCCCGCAGCCCCACGGGCTGTGGGGCCACGCGAGCGGCTGCCAAAGAGCTTTCCAACGAGGCACGGCTTTCCCTCCTGGCTCTTCGGGTGTGGGAGCTGTCACCAGAGCCGCGGCCCTACCGGAAAATGCTTCGCAGGCTGGCGCCGCGGCGCCACGTGGTCGCAGGTGTCGCCGAGGCTGACGGCCGCCGGAAAGCCCGCAGCCCCACGGGCTGTGGGGCCACGCGAGCGGCTGCCAAAGAGCTTTCCAACGAGGCACGGCTTTCCCTCCTGGCTCTTCGGGTGTGGGAGCTGTCACCAGAGCCGCGGCCCTACCGGAAAATGCTTCGCAGGCTGGTGCGGCGGCGCCACGTCTGCGCCGGTGTCGCCGAGGCTGACGTCCGCCGGAAAGCCCGCAGCCCCACGGGCTGTAGGACCACGCGAGCGGCTGCCAAAGAGCTTTCCAACGAGGCACGGCTTTCCCTCCTGGCTCTTCGGGCGTGGGAGCTGTCGCCAGAGACGCGGCCCTACCGGAAAATGCTTCGCAGGCTGGCGCGGCGGCGCCACGTGTGCTCTGGTGTCGCCAAGGCTGATGGCCGCCGGAAAGCCCGCAGCCCCACGGGCTATGGGGCCACGCGAGCGGCTGCCAAAGAGCTTTCCAACGAGGCACGGCTTTCCCTCCTGGCTCTTCGGGCATGGGAGCTGTCACCAGAGAAGCGGCCCTACCGGAAAATGCTTCGCAGGCTGGCGCGGCGGCGCCACGTGGGCGCCGGTGGCGCCGAGGCTGACGGCCGCCGGAAAGCCCGCAGCCCCACGGGCTGTGGGGCCACGCGAGCGGCTGCCAAAGAGCTTTCCAACGAGGCACGGCTTTCCCTCCTGGCTCTTCGGGCGTGGGAGCTGTCGCCAGAGCCGCGGCCCTACCGGAAAATGCTTCGCAGGCTGGCGCGGCGGCGACACGTGGGCGCCGGTGGCGCCGAGGCTGACGGCTGCCGGAAGGCCCGCAGCCCCACGGGCTGTGGGGCCACGCGAGCGGCTGCCAAAGAGCTTTCCAAGGAGGCACGGCTTTCCCTCCTGGCTCTTCGGGCGTGGGAGCTGTCGCCACAGCCGCGGCCCTACTGGAAAATGCTTCGCAGGCTGGCGCGGCGGCGCCACTTGGGCGCCGGTGTCGCCGAGGCTGACCTCTGCCGGAAAGCCCGCAGCCCCACGGGCTGTGGGGCCACGCGAGCGGCTGCCAAAGAGCTTTCCAACGAGGCACGGCTTTCCCTCCTGGCTCTTCGGGCGTGGGAGCTGTCGCCAGAGCCGCGGCCCTACCGGAAAATGCTTCGCAGGCTGGCGCGGCGGCGCCACGTGGTCGCAGGTGTCGCCGAGGCTGACGGCCGCCGGAAAGCCCGCAGCCCCACGGGCTATGGGGCCATGCGAGCGGCTGCCAAAGAGCTTTCCAACGAGGCATGGCTTTCCCTCCTGGCTCTTCGGGCGTGGGAGCTGTCGCCAGAGCCGCGGCCCTACCGGAAAATGCTTCGCAGGCTAGCGCAGCGGCACCACGTGGGCGCCGGTGTTGCCGAGGCTGACGGCCGCCGGAAAGCCCGCAGGCCCACGGGCTGTGGGGCCACGCGAGCGGCTGCCAAAGAGCTTTCCAACGAGGCACGGCTTTCCCTCCTGGCTCTTCGGGTGGGGGAGCTGTCGCGAGAGATGCGGCCCTACCGGAAAATGCTTCGCAGGCTGGCGCGGCGGCGCCACGTGGTCGCAGGTGTCGCCGAGGCTGACGGCCGCCGGAAAGCCCGCAGCCCCACGGGCTGTGGGGCCACGCGAGCGGCTGCCAAAGAGCTTTGCAACGAGGCACGGCTTTCCCTCCTGGCTCTTCGGGCGTGGGAGCTGTCGCCAGAGACGCGGCCCTACCGGAAAATGCTTCGCAGGCTGGCGCGGCGGCGCCACGTGGGCGCCGGTGGCGCCGAGGCTGACGGCCGCCGGAAAGCCCGCAGCCCCACGGGCTGTGGGGCCACGCGAGCGGCTGCCAAAGAGCTTTCCAACGAGGCACGGCTTTCCCTCCTGGCTCTTCGGGTGGGGGAGCTGTCACCAGAGCAGGGGCCCTACCGGAAAATGCTTCGCAGGCTGGCGCCGCGGCGCCACGTGGTCGCAGGTGTCGCCGAAGCTGACGGCCGCCGGAAAGCCCGCAGCCCCACGGGCTGTGGGGCCACGCGAGCGGCTGCCAAAGAGCTTTCCAACGAGGCATGGCTTTCCCTCCTGGCTCTACGGGCGTGGGAGCTGTCGCCATAGCCGCGGCCCTACCGGAAAATGCTTCGCAGGCTGGCGCGGCGGCGCCACGTGGGCGCTGGTGGCGCCGAGGCTGACGGCCGCCGGAAAGCCCGCAGCCCCACGGGCTGTAGGACCACGCGAGCGGCTGCCAAAGAGCTTTCCAACGAGGCACGGCTTTCCCTCCTGGCTCTTCGGGTGTGGGAGCTGTCGCCAGAGCCGCGGCCCTACCGGAAAATGCTTCGCAGGCTGGCGCCGCGGCGCCACGTGGTCGCAGGTGTCGCCGAGGCTGACGGCCGCCGGAAAGCCCGCAGCACCACGGGCTGTGGGGGCCACGCGAGCGGCTGCCAAAGAGCTTTCCAACGAGGCACGGCTTTCCCTCCTGGCTCTTCGGGTGTGGGAGCTGTCGCCAGAGACGCGGCCCTACCGGAAAATGCTTCGCAGGCTGGTGCGGCGGCGCCACGTCTGCGCCGGTGTCGCCGAGGCTGACGTCCGCCGGAAAGCCCGCAGCCCCACGGGCTGTAGGACCACGCGAGCGGCTGCCAAAGAGCTTTCCAAGGAGGCACGGCTTTCCCTCCTGGCTCTTCGGGCGTGGGAGCTGTCACCAGAGCTGCGGCCCTACCGGAAAATGCTTCGCAGGCTGGCGTGGCGGCGCCACGTGGGCGCCGGTGTCGCCGAGCCTGACGGCCGCCGGAAAGCCCGCAGCCCCACGGGCTGTGGGGCCACGCGAGCGGCTGCCAAAGAGCTTTCCAACGAGGCACGGCTTTCCCTCCTGGCTCTTCGGGTGTGGGAGCTGTCACCAGAGCCGCGGCCCTACCGGAAAATGCTTCGCAGGCTGGCGCCGCGGCGCCACGTGGTCGCAGGTGTCGCCGAGGCTGACGGCCGCCGGAAAGCCCGCAGCCCCACGGGCTGTGGGGCCACGCGAGCGGCTGCCAAAGAGCTTTCCAACGAGGCACGGCTTTCCCTCCTGGCTCTTCGGGTGTGGGAGCTGTCACCAGAGCCGCGGCCCTACCGGAAAATGCTTCGCAGGCTGGTGCGGCGGCGCCACGTCTGCGCCGGTGTCGACGAGGCTGACGTCCGCCGGAAAGCCCGCAGCCCCACGGGCTGTAGGACCACGCGAGCGGCTGCCAAAGAGCTTTCCAACGAGGCACGGCTTTCCCTCCTGGCTCTTCGGGCGTGGGAGCTGTCGCCAGAGACGCGGCCCTACCGGAAAATGCTTCGCAGGCTGGCGCGGCGGCGCCACGTGTGCCCTGGTGTCGCCAAGGCTGATGGCCGCCGGAAAGCCCGCAGCCCCACGGGCTATGGGGCCACGCGAGCGGCTGCCAAAGAGCTTTCCAACGAGGCACGGCTTTCCCTCCTGGCTCTTCGGGCGTGGGAGCTGTCGCCAGAGCCGCGGCCCTACCGGAAAATGCTTCGCAGGCTGGCGCGGCGGCGCCACGTGGGCGCCGGTGGCGCCGAGGCTGACGGCCGCCGGAAAGCCCGCAGCCCCACGGGCTGTGGGGCCACGCGAGCGGCTGCCAAAGAGCTTTCCAACGAGGCACGGCTTTCCCTCCTGGCTCTTCGGGCGTGGGAGCTGTCGCCAGAGCCGCGGCCCTACCGGAAAATGCTTCGCAGGCTGGCGCGGCGGCGACACGTGGGCGCCGGTGGCGCCGAGGCTGACGGCTGCCGGAAGGCCCGCAGCCCCACGGGCTGTGGGGCCACGCGAGCGGCTGCCAAAGAGCTTTCCAAGGAGGCACGGCTTTCCCTCCTGGCTCTTCGGGCGTGGGAGCTGTCGCCACAGCCGCGGCCCTACTGGAAAATGCTTCGCAGGCTGGCGCGGCGGCGCCACTTGGGCGCCGGTGTCGCCGAGGCTGACCTCTGCCGGAAAGCCCGCAGCCCCACGGGCTGTGGGGCCACGCGAGCGGCTGCCAAAGAGCTTTCCAACGAGGCATGGCTTTCCCTCCTGGCTCTTCGGGCGTGGGAGCTGTCGCCAGAGCCGCGGCCCTACCGGAAAATGCTTCGCAGGCTAGCGCAGCGGCACCACGTGGGCGCCGGTGTTGCCGAGGCTGACGGCCGCCGGAAAGCCCGCAGCCCCACGGGCTGTGGGGCCACGCGAGCGGCTGCCAAAGAGCTTTCCAACGAGGCACGGCTTTCCCTCCTGGCTCTTCGGGTGGGGGAGCTGTCGCGAGAGATGCGGCCCTACCGGAAAATGCTTCGCAGGCTGGCGCGGCGGCGCCACGTGGTCGCAGGTGTCGCCGAGGCTGACGGCCGCCGGAAAGCCCGCAGCCCCACGGGCTGTGGGGCCACGCGAGCGGCTGCCAAAGAGCTTTGCAACGAGGCACGGCTTTCCCTCCTGGCTCTTCGGGCGTGGGAGCTGTCGCCAGAGCCGCGGCCCTACCGGAAAATGCTTCGCAGGCTGGCGCGGCGGCGCCACGTGGGCGCCGGTGGCGCCGAGGCTGACGGCCGCCGGAAAGCCCGCAGCCCCACGGGCTGTGGGGCCACGCGAGCGGCTGCCAAAGAGCTTTCCAACGAGGCACGGCTTTCCCTCCTGGCTCTTCGGGTGGGGGAGCTGTCACCAGAGCAGGGGCCCTACCGGAAAATGCTTCGCAGGCTGGCGCCGCGGCGCCACGTGGTCGCAGGTGTCGCCGAAGCTGACGGCCGCCGGAAAGCCCGCAGCCCCACGGGCTGTGGGGCCACGCGAGCGGCTGCCAAAGAGCTTTCCAACGAGGCATGGCTTTCCCTCCTGGCTCTACGGGCGTGGGAGCTGTCGCCATAGCCGCGGCCCTACCGGAAAATGCTTCGCAGGCTGGCGCGGCGGCGCCACGTGGGCGCTGGTGGCGCCGAGGCTGACGGCCGCCGGAAAGCCCGCAGCCCCACGGGCTGTAGGACCACGCGAGCGGCTGCCAAAGAGCTTTCCAACGAGGCACGGCTTTCCCTCCTGGCTCTTCGGGTGTGGGAGCTGTCGCCAGAGCCGCGGCCCTACCGGAAAATGCTTCGCAGGCTGGCGCCGCGGCGCCACGTGGTCGCAGGTGTCGCCGAGGCTGACGGCCGCCGGAAAGCCCGCACCACCACGGGCTGTGGGGCCACGCGAGTGGCTGCCAAAGAGCTTTCCAACGAGGCACGGCTTTCCCTCCTGGCTCTTCGGGTGTGGGAGCTGTCGCCAGAGACGCGGCCCTACCGGAAAATGCTTCGCAGGCTGGTGCGGCGGCGCCACGTCTGCGCCGGTGTCGCCGAGGCTGACGTCCGCCGGAAAGCCCGCAGCCCCACGGGCTGTAGGACCACGCGAGCGGCTGCCAAAGAGCTTTCCAACGAGGCACGGCTTTCCCTCCTGGCTCTTCGGGCGTGGGAGCTGTCGCCAGAGACGCGGCCCTACCGGAAAATGCTTCGCAGGCTGGCGCGGCGGCGCCACGTGTGCCCTGGTGTCGCCGAGGCTGACGGCCGCCGAAAAGCCCGCAGCCCCACGGGCTATGGGGCCATGCGAGCGGCTGCCAAAGAGCTTTCCAACGAGGCACGGCTTTCCCTCCTGGCTCTTCGGGCGTGGGAGCTGTCGCCAGAGCCGCGGCCCTACCAGAAAATGCTTCGCAGGCTGGCGCGGCGGCGCCACGTGGGCGCTGGTGGCGCCGAGGCTGACGGCCGCCAGAAAGCCCGCAGCCCCACGGGCTGTGGGGCCACGCGAGCGGCTGCCAAAGAGCTTTCCAACGAGGCACGGCTTTCCCTCCTGGCTCTTCGGGCGTGGGAGCTGTTGCCAGAGCCGCGGCCCTACCAGAAAATGCTTCGCAGGCTGGCGCGGCGGCGCCACGTGGGCGCTGGTGTTGCCGAGGCTGACGGCCGCCGGAAAGCCCGCAGCCCCACGGGCTCTGGGGCCACGCGAGCGGCTGCCAAAGAGCTTTCCAACGAGGCACGGCTTTCCCTCCTGGCTCTTCGGGCGTGGGAGCTGTCGCCAGAGACGCGGCCCTACCGGAAAATGCTTCGCAGGCTGGCGCGGCGGCGCCACGTGGGCGCAGGTGTCGCCGAGGCTGACGGCCGCCGGAAAGCCCGCAGCCCCACGGGCTGTGGGGCCACGCGAGCGGCTGCCAAAGAGCTTTCCAACGAGGCACGGCTTTCCCTCCTGGCTCTTCGGGCGTGGGAGCTGTCGCCAGAGCCGCGGCCCTACCGGAAAATGCTTCGCAGGCTGGCGCGGCGGCGCCACGTGGTCGCAGGTGTCGCCGAGGCTGACGGCCGCCGGAAAGCCCGCAGCCCCACGGGCTATGGGGCCATGCGAGCGGCTGCCAAAGAGCTTTCCAACGAGGCATGGCTTTCCCTCCTGGCTCTTCGGGCGTGGGAGCTGTCGCCAGAGCCGCGGCCCTACCGGAAAATGCTTCGCAGGCTAGCGCAGCGGCACCACGTGGGCGCCGGTGTTGCCGAGGCTGACGGCCGCCGGAAAGCCCGCAGCCCCACGGGCTGTGGGGCCACGCGAGCGGCTGCCAAAGAGCTTTCCAACGAGGCACGGCTTTCCCTCCTGGCTCTTCGGGTGGGGGAGCTGTCGCGAGAGATGCGGCCCTACCGGAAAATGCTTCGCAGGCTGGCGCGGCGGCGCCACGTGGTCGCAGGTGTCGCCGAGGCTGACGGCCGCCGGAAAGCCCGCAGCCCCACGGGCTGTGGGGCCACGCGAGCGGCTGCCAAAGAGCTTTGCAACGAGGCACGGCTTTCCCTCCTGGCTCTTCGGGCGTGGGAGCTGTCGCCAGAGCCGCGGCCCTACCGGAAAATGCTTCGCAGGCTGGCGCGGCGGCGCCACGTGGGCGCCGGTGGCGCCGAGGCTGACGGCCGCCGGAAAGCCCGCAGCCCCACGGGCTGTGGGGCCACGCGAGCGGCTGCCAAAGAGCTTTCCAACGAGGCACGGCTTTCCCTCCTGGCTCTTCGGGTGGGGGAGCTGTCACCAGAGCAGGGGCCCTACCGGAAAATGCTTCGCAGGCTGGCGCCGCGGCGCCACGTGGTCGCAGGTGTCGCCGAAGCTGACGGCCGCCGGAAAGCCCGCAGCCCCACGGGCTGTGGGGCCACGCGAGCGGCTGCCAAAGAGCTTTCCAACGAGGCATGGCTTTCCCTCCTGGCTCTACGGGCGTGGGAGCTGTCGCCATAGCCGCGGCCCTACCGGAAAATGCTTCGCAGGCTGGCGCGGCGGCGCCACGTGGGCGCTGGTGGCGCCGAGGCTGACGGCCGCCGGAAAGCCCGCAGCCCCACGGGCTGTAGGACCACGCGAGCGGCTGCCAAAGAGCTTTCCAACGAGGCACGGCTTTCCCTCCTGGCTCTTCGGGTGTGGGAGCTGTCGCCAGAGCCGCGGCCCTACCGGAAAATGCTTCGCAGGCTGGCGCCGCGGCGCCACGTGGTCGCAGGTGTCGCCGAGGCTGACGGCCGCCGGAAAGCCCGCACCACCACGGGCTGTGGGGCCACGCGAGTGGCTGCCAAAGAGCTTTCCAACGAGGCACGGCTTTCCCTCCTGGCTCTTCGGGGTGTGGGAGCTGTCGCCAGAGACGCGGCCCTACCGGAAAATGCTTCGCAGGCTGGTGCGGCGGCGCCACGTCTGCGCCGGTGTCGCCGAGGCTGACGTCCGCCGGAAAGCCCGCAGCCCCACGGGCTGTAGGACCACGCGAGCGGCTGCCAAAGAGCTTTCCAACGAGGCACGGCTTTCCCTCCTGGCTCTTCGGGCGTGGGAGCTGTCGCCAGAGACGCGGCCCTACCGGAAAATGCTTCGCAGGCTGGCGCGGCGGCGCCACGTGTGCCCTGTTGTCGCCGAGGCTGATGGCCGCCGGAAAGCCCGCAGCCCCACGGGCTATGGGGCCATGCGAGCGGCTGCCAAAGAGCTTTCCAACGAGGCACGGCTTTCCCTCCTGGCTCTTCGGGCGTGGGAGCTGTCGCCAGAGCCGCGGCCCTACCAGAAAATGCTTCGAAGGCTGGCGCGGCGGCGCCACGTGGGCGCTGGTGGCGCCGAGGCTGACGGCCGCCAGAAAGCCCGCAGCCCCACGGGCTGTGGGGCCACGCGAGCGGCTGCCAAAGAGCTTTCCAACGAGGCACGGCTTTCCCTCCTGGCTCTTCGGGCGTGGGAGCTGTTGCCAGAGCCGCGGCCCTACCAGAAAAATGCTTCGCAGGCTGGCGCGGCGGCGCCACGTGGGCGCTGGTGTTGCCGAGGCTGACGGCCGCCGGAAAGCCCGCAGCCCCACGGGCTCTGGGGCCACGCGAGCGGCTGCCAAAGAGCTTTCCAACGAGGCACGGCTTTCCCTCCTGGCTCTTCGGGCGTGGGAGCTGTCGCCAGAGACGCGGCCCTACCGGAAAATGCTTCTCAGGCTGGCGCGGCGGCGCCACGTGGGCGCAGGTGTCGCCGAGGCTGACGGCCGCCGGAAAGCCCGCAGCCCCACGGGCTGTGGGGCCACGCGAGCGGCTGCCAAAGAGCTTTCCAACGAGGCACGGCTTTCCCTCCTGGCTCTTCGGGTGGGGGAGCTGTCGCGAGAGATGCGGCCCTACCGGAAAATGCTTCGCAGGCTGGCGCGGCGGCGCCACGTGGTCGCAGGTGTCGCCGAGGCTGACGGCCGCCGGAAAGCCCGCAGCCCCACGGGATGTAGGACCACGCGAGCGGCTGCCAAAGAGCTTTCCAACGAGGCACGGCTTTCCCTCCTGGCTCTTCGGGCGTGGGAGCTGTCGCCAGAGACGCGGCCCTACCGGAAAATGCTTCGCAGGCTGGCGCGGCGGCGCCACGTGGGCGCCGGTGGCGCCGAGGCTGACGGCCGCCGGAAAGCCCGCAGCCCCACGGGCTGTGGGGCCACGCGAGCGGCTGCCAAAGAGCTTTCCAACGAGGCACGGCTTTCCCTCCTGGCTCTTCGGGCGTGGGAGCTGTTGCCAGAGCCGCGGCCCTACCAGAAAATGCTTCGCAGGCTGGCGCGGCGGCGCCACGTGGGCGCTGGTGTTGCCGAGGCTGACGGCCGCCGGAAAGCCCGCAGCCCCACGGGCTCTGGGGCCACGCGAGCGGCTGCCAAAGAGCTTTCCAACGAGGCACGGCTTTCCCTCCTGGCTCTTCGGGCGTGGGAGCTGTCGCCAGAGACGCGGCCCTACCGGAAAATGCTTCGCAGGCTGGCGCGGCGGCGCCACGTGGGCGCAGGTGTCGCCGAGGCTGACGGCCGCCGGAAAGCCCGCAGCCCCACGGGCTGTGGGGCCACGCGAGCGGCTGCCAAAGAGCTTTCCAACGAGGCACGGCTTTCCCTCCTGGCTCTTCGGGCGTGGGAGCTGTCGCCAGAGACGCGGCCCTACCGGAAAATGCTTCGCAGGCTGGCGGTGCGGCGCCACGTGTGCCCTGGTGTCGCCGAGGCTGATGGCCGCCGGAAAGCCCGCAGCCCCACGGGCTGTAGGACCACGCGAGCGGCTGCCAAAGAGCTTTCCAACGAGGCACGGCTTTCCCTCCTGGCTCTTCGGGCGTGGGAGCTGTCGCCAGAGACGCGGCCCTACCGGAAAATGCTTCGCAGGCTGGCGCGGCGGCGCCACGTGTGCCCAGGTGTCGCCGAGGCTGAAGGCCGCCGGAAAGCCCGCAGCCCCACGGGCTGTGGGGCCACGCGAGCGGCTGCCAAAGAGCTTTCCAACGAGGCACGGCTTTCCCTCCTGGTTCTTCGGGCGTGGGAGCTGTCGCCAGAGCCGCGGCCCTACCGGAAAATGCTTTGCAGGCTGGCGCGGCGGCGCCACGTGGGCGCTGGTGGCGCCGAGGCTGACGGCCGCCGGAAAGCCCGCAGCCCCACGGGCTGTGGGGCCACGCGAGCGGCTGCCAAAGAGCTTTCCAACGAGGCACGGCTTTCCCTCCTGGCTCTTCGGGCGTGGGAGCTCTCGCCAGAGCCGCGGCCCTACCAGAAAATGCTTCGCAGGCTGGCGCGGCGGCGCCACGTGGGCGCTGGTGTTGCCGAGGCTGACGGCTGCCGGAAAGCCCGCAGCCCCACGGGCTGTGGGGCCACGCGAGCGGCTGCCAAAGAGCTTTCCAAGGAGGCACGGCTTTCCCTCCTGGCTCTTCGGGCGTGGGAGCTGTCGCCAGAGCCGCGGCCCTACCGGAAAATGCTTCGCAGGCTGGCGCGGCGGCGCCACGTGGGCGCAGGTGTCGCCGAGGCTGACGGCCGCCGGAAAGCCCGCAGCCCCACGGGCTGTGGGGCCACGCGAGCGGCTGCCAAAGAGCTTTCCAACGAGGCACGGCTTTCCCTCCTGGCTCTTCGGGCATGGGAGCTGTCGCCAGAGACGCGGCCCTACCGGAAAATGCTTCGCAGGCTGGCGCGGCGGCGCCACGTGGGCGCCGGTGTTGCCGAGGCTGACGGCCGCCGGAAAGCCCGCAGCCCCACGGGCTGTAGGACCACGCGAGCGGCTGCCAAAGAGCTTTCCAACGAGGCACGGCTTTCCCTCCTGGCTCTTCGGGCGTGGGAGCTGTCGCCAGAGCCGCGGCCCTACCGGAAAATGCTTCGCAGGCTGGTGCGGCGGCGCCACGTGGGCGCCGGTGTCGCCGAGGCTGACGTCCGCCGGAAAGCCCGCAGCCCCACGGGCTGTGGGGCCACGCGAGCGGCTGCCAAAGTGCTTTCCAACGAGGCACGGCTTTCCCTCCTGGCTCTTCGGGCGTGGGAGCTGTCGCCAGAGCCGCGGCCCTACCGGAAAATGCTTCGCAGGCTGGCGCGGCGGCGCCACGTGGGCGCCGGTGTCGCCGAGGCTGACGGCCGCCGGAAAGCCCGCAGCCCCACGGGCTGTGGGGCCACGCGAGCGGCTGCCAAAGAGCTTTCCAACGAGGCACGGCTTTCCCTCCTGGCTCTTCGGGCGTGGGAGCTGTCGCCAGAGCCGCGGCCCTACCGGAAAATGCTTCGCAGGCTGGGGCAGCGGCACCACGTGGGCGCCGGTGTCGCCGAGGCTGACGGCTGCCGGAAACCCGCAGCCCCACGGGCTGTGGGGCCATGCGAGCGGCTGCCAAAGAGCTTTCCAACGAGGCACGGCTTTCCCTCCTGGCTCTTCGGCGTGGGAGCTGTCGCCAGAGACGCGGCCCTACCGGAAAATGCTTCGCAGGCTGGTGCGGCGGCGCCACGTGGGCGCAGGTGGCGCCGAGGCTGACGGCTGCCGAAAAGCCCGCAGCCCCACGGGCTGTGGAGCCACGCGAGCGGCTGCCAAAGAGATTTCTAACGAGGCACGGCTTTCCGTCCTGGCTCTTCGGGCGTGGGAGCTGTCGCCAGAGCCGCGGCCCTACCGGAAAATGCTTGCGCAGGCTGGCGCGTCGGCGCCACGTGGGCGCCGGTGTCGCCGAGGCTGACGGCCGCCGAAAGCCCGCAGCCCCACGGGCTGTGGGGCCACGCGAGCGGCTGCCAAAGAGCTTTCCAACGAGGCACGGCTTTCCCTCCTGGCTCTTCGGGCGTGGGAGCTGTCGCCAGAGCCGCGGCCCTACTGGAAAATGCTTCGCAGGCTGGCATGGCGGCGCAACGTGGGCGCCGGTGGCGCCGAGGCTGACGGCCGCCGGAAAGCCCGCAGCCCCACGGGCTGTGGGGCCACGCGAGCGGCTGCCAAAGAGCTTTCCAACGAGGCACGGCTTTCCCTTCTGGCTCTTCGGGTGTGGGAGCTGTCACCAGAGCCGCGGCCCTACCGGAAAATGCTTCGCAGGCTGGCGCCGCGGCGCCACGTGGTCGCAGGTGTCGCCGAGGCTGACGGCCGCCGGAAAGCCCGCAGCCCCACGGGCTGTTGGGGCCACGCGAGCGGCTGCCAAAGAGCTTTCCAACGAGGCATGGCTTTCCCTCCTGGCTCTTCGGGCGTGGGAGCTGTCGCCAGAGCCGCGGTCCTACCGGAAAATGCTTCGCAGGCTGGCGCGGCGGCGCCACGTGTGCCCTGGTGTCGCCGAGGCTGATGGCCGCCGGAAAGCCCGCAGCCCCACGGGCTATGGGGCCATGCGAGCGGCTGCCAAAGAGCTTTCCAACGAGGCACGGCTTTCCCTGCTGGCTCTTCGGGCGTGGGAGCTGTCGCCAGAGACGCGGCCCTACCGGAAAATGCTTCGCAGGCTGGCCTGCAGCGCCACGTGGGCGCCGGTGGCGCCGAGGCTGACGGCCGCCGGAAAGCCCGCAGGCCCACGGGCTGTGGGGCCACGCGAGCGGCTGCCAAAGAGCTTTCCAACGAGGCACGGCTTTCCCTCCTGGCTCTTCGGGTGGGGGAGCTGTCGCCAGAGACGCGGCCCTACCGGCAAATGCTTCGCAGGCTGGCGTGGCGGCGCCACGTGGTCGCAGGTGTCGCCGAGGCTGACGGCCGCCGGAAAGCCCGCAGCCCCACGGGCTGTGGGGCCACGCGAGCGGCTGCCAAAGAGCTTTCCAACGAGGCACGGCTTTCCCTCCTGGCTCTTCGGGCGTGGCAGCTCTCGCCAGAGCCGCGGCCCTACCAGAAAATGCTTCGCAGGCTGGCGCGGCGGCGCCACGTGGGCGCTGGTGTTGCCGAGGCTGACGGCCGCCGGAAAGCCCGCAGCCCCACGGGCTGTGGGGCCACGCGAGCGGCTGCCAAAGAGCTTTCCAACGAGGCACGGCTTTCCCTCCTGGCTCTTCGGGCGTGGGAGCTGTCGCCAGAGCCGCGGCCCTACCGGAAAATGCTTCGCAGGCTGGCGCGGCGGCGCCACGTGGGCGCAGGTGTCGCCGAGGCTGACGGCCGCCGGAAAGCCCGCAGCCCCACGGGCTGTGGGGCCACGCGAGCGGCTGCCAAAGAGCTTTCCAACGAGGCACGGCTTTCCCTCCTGGCTCTTCGGGCATGGGAGCTGTCGCCAGAGACGCGGCCCTACCGGAAAATGCTTCGCAGGCTGGCGCGGCGGCGCCACGTGGGCGCCGGTGTTGCCGAGGCTGACGGCCGCCGGAAAGCCCGCAGCCCCACGGGCTGTAGGACCACGCGAGCGGCTGCCAAAGAGCTTTCCAACGAGGCACGGCTTTCCCTCCTGGCTCTTCGGGCGTGGGAGCTGTCGCCAGAGCCGCGGCCCTACCGGAAAATGCTTCGCAGGCTGGTGCGGCGGCGCCACGTGGGCGCCGGTGTCGCCGAGGCTGACGGCCGCCGGAAAGCCCGCAGCCCCACAGGCTGTGGGGCCACGCGAGCGGCTGCCAAAGAGCTTTCCAACGAGGCACGGCTTTCCCTCCTGGCTCTTCGGGCGTGGGAGCTGTCGCCAGAGCCGCGGCCCTACCGGAAAATGCTTCGCAGGCTGGCGCGGCGGCGCCACGTGGGCGCCGGTGTCGCCGAGGCTGACGGCCGCCGGAAAGCCCGCAGCCCCACGGGCTGTGGGGCCACGCGAGCGGCTGCCAAAGAGCTTTCCAACGAGGCACGGCTTTCCCTCCTGGCTCTTCGGGCGTGGGAGCTGTCGCCAGAGCCGCGGCCCTACCGGAAAATGCTTCGCAGGCTGGGGCGGCGGCACCACGTGGGCGCAGGTGTCGCCGAGGCTGACGGCTGCCGGAAACCCGCAGCCCCACGGGCTGTGGGGCCATGCGAGCGGCTGCCAAAGAGCTTTCCAACGAGGCACGGCTTTCCCTCCTGGCTCTTCGGGCGTGGGAGCTGTCGCCAGAGACGCGGCCCTACCGGAAAATGCTTCGCAGGCTGGTGCGGCGGCGCCACGTGGGCGCAGGTGGCGCCGAGGCTGACGGCTGCCGAAAAGCCCGCAGCCCCACGGGCTGTGGAGCCACGCGAGCGGCTGCCAAAGAGATTTCTAACGAGGCACGGCTTTCCGTCCTGGCTCTTCGGGCGTGGGAGCTGTCGCCAGAGCCGCGGCCCTACCGGAAAATGCTTCGCAGGCTGGCGCGTCGGCGCCACGTGGGCGCCGGTGTCGCCGAGGCTGACGGCCGCCGGAAAGCCCGCAGCCCCACGGGCTGTGGGGCCACGCGAGCGGCTGCCAAAGAGCTTTCCAACGAGGCACGGCTTTCCCTCCTGGCTCTTCGGGCGTGGGAGCTGTCGCCAGAGCCGCGGCCCTACTGGAAAATGCTTCGCAGGCTGGCATGGCGGCGCCACGTGGGCGCAGATGGCGCCGAGGCTGACGGCCGCCGGAAAGCCCGCAGCCCCACGGGCTGTGGGGCCACGCGAGCGGCTGCCAAAGAGCTTTCCAACGAGGCACGGCTTTCCCTTCTGGCTCTTCGGGTGTGGGAGCTGTCACCAGAGCCGCGGCCCTACCGGAAAATGCTTCGCAGGCTGGCGCCGCGGCGCCACGTGGTCGCAGGTGTCGCCGAGGCTGACGGCCGCCGGAAAGCCCGCAGCCCCACGGGCTGTGGGGCCACGCGAGCGGCTGCCAAAGAGCTTTCCAACGAGGCACGGCTTTCCCTCCTGGCTCTTCGGGCGTGGGAGCTGTCGCCAGAGCCGCGGTCCTACCGGAAAATGCTTCGCAGGCTGGCGCGGCGGCGCCACGTGTGCCCTGGTGTCGCCGAGGCTGATGGCCGCCGGAAAGCCCGCAGCCCCACGGGCTATGGGGCCATGCGAGCGGCTGCCAAAGAGCTTTCCAACGAGGCACGGCTTTCCCTCCTGGCTCTTCGGGCGTGGGAGCTGTCGCCAGAGACGCGGCCCTACCGGAAAATGCTTCGCAGGCTGGCCTGGCAGCGCCACGTGGGCGCCGGTGGCGCCGAGGCTGACGGCCGCCGGAAAGCCCGCAGGCCCACGGGCTGTGGGGCCACGCGAGCGGCTGCCAAAGAGCTTTCCAACGAGGCACGGCTTTCCCTCCTGGCTCTTCGGGTGGGGGAGCTGTCGCCAGAGACGCGGCCCTACCGGCAAATGCTTCGCAGGCTGGCGCGGCGGCGCCACGTGGTCGCAGGTGTCGCCGAGGCTGACGGCCGCCGGAAAGCCCGCAGCCCCACGGGCTGTGGGGCCACGCGAGCGGCTGCCAAAGAGCTTTCCAACGAGGCACGGCTTTCCCTCCTGGCTCTTCGGGCGTGGGAGCTGTCGCCAGAGCCGCGTCCCTACCGGAAAATGCTTCGCAGGCTGGCGCGGCGGCGCCACGTGGGCGCAGGTGTTGCCGAGGCTGACGGCCGCCGGAAAGCCCGCAGCCCCACGGGCTGTGGGGCCACGCGAGCGGCTGCCAAAGAGCTTTCCAACGAGGCACGGCTTTCCCTCCTGGCTCTTCGGGCGTGGGAGCTGTCGCCAGAGCCGCGGCCCTACCGGAAAATGCTTCGCAGGCTGGCGCAGCGGCACCACGTGGGCGCCGGTGTTGCCGAGGCTGACGGCCGCCGGAAAGCCCGCAGCCCCACGGGCTGTGGGGCCACGCGAGCGGCTGCCAAAGAGCTTTCCAACGAGGCATGGCTTTCCCTCCTGGCTCTTCGGGCGTGGGAGCTGTCGCCAGAGACGCGGCCCTACCGGAAAATGCTTCGCAGGCTGGCGCGGCGGCGCCACGTGGGCGCCGGTGTTGCCGAGGCTGACGGCCGCCGGAAAGCCCGCAGCCCCACGGGCTGTAGGACCACGCGAGCGGCTGCCAAAGAGCTTTCCAACGAGGCACGGCTTTCCCTCCTGGCTCTTCGGGCGTGGGAGCTGTCGCCAGAGCCGCGGCCCTACCGGAAAATGCTTCGCAGGCTGGCGCGGCGGCCCCACGTGGGCGCCGGTGTCGCCGAGGCTGACGGCCGCCGGAAAGCCCGCAGCCCCACGGGCTGTGGGGCCACGCGAGCGGCTGCCAAAGAGCTTTCCAACGAGGTACGGCTTTCCCTCCTGGCTCTTCGGGCGTGGGAGCTGTCGCCAGAGCCGCGGCCCTACCGGAAAATGCTTCGCAGGCTGGCGCGGCGGCGCCACGTGGGCGCCGGTGTCGCCGAGGCTGACGGCCGCCGGAAAGCCCGCAGCCCCACGGGGGCCACACGAGCGGCTGCCAAAGAGCTTTCCAACGAGGCACGGCTTTCCCTCCTGGCTCTTCGGGCGTGGGAGCTGTCGCCAGAGCCGCGCCCTACCGGGAAAATGCTTCTCAGGCTGGCGCGGCGGCGCCACGTGGGCGCCGGTGGCGCCGAGGCTGACGGCCGCCGGAAAGCCCGCAGCCCCACGGGCTGTGGGGCCACGCGAGCGGCTGCCAAAGAGCTTTCCAACGAGGCACGGCTTTCCCTCCTGGCTCTTCGGGCGTGGGAGCCGTCGCCAGAGCCGCGGTCCTACCGGAAAATGCTTCGCAGGCTGGTGCGGCGGCGCCACGTTTGCCCTGGTGTCGCCGAGGCTGACGGCCGCCGGAAAGCCCGCAGCCCCACGGGCTATGGGGCCATGCAAGCGGCTGCCAAAGAGCTTTCCAACGAGGCACGGCTTTCCCTCCTGGCTCTTCGGGCGTGGGAGCTGTCGCCAGAGACGCGGCCCTACCGGAAAATGCTTCGCAGGCTGGCGCGGCGGCGCCACGTGGGCGCCGGTGTCGCCGAGGCTGACGGCCGCCGGAAAGCCCGCAGCCCCACGGGCTGTGGGGCCACGCGAGCGGCTGCCAAAAAGCTTTCCAACGAGGCACGGCTTTCCCTCCTGGCTCTTCGGGCGTGGGAGCTGTCGCCACAGCCGCGGCCCTACCGGAAAATGCTTCGCAGGCTGGCGCGGCGGCTCCACGTGGGCGCCGGTGTCGCCGAGGCTGACGGCCGCCGGAAAGCCCGCAGCCCCACGGGCTGTGGGGCCACGCGAGCGGCTGCCAAAGAGCTTTCCAACGAGGCACGGCTTTCCCTCCTGCTCTTCGGGCGTGGGAGCTGTCGCCAGAGACGCGGCCCTACCGGAAAATGCTTCGCAGGCTGGCGCGGCGGCGCCACGTGGGCGCCGGTGTCGCCGAGGCTGACGGCCGCCGGAAAGCCCGCAGCCCCACGGGCTGTGAGGCCACGTGAGCGGCTGCCAAAGAGCTTTCCAACGAGGCACGGCTTTCCCTCCTGGCTCTTCGGGCGTGGGAGCTGTCGCCAGAGCCGCGGCCCTACCGGAAAATGCCTTCGCAGGCTGGGCGCGGCGGCTCCACGTGGGCGCCGGTGTCGCCGAGGCTGACGGCCGCCGGAAAGCCCGCAGCCCCACGGGCTGTGGGGCCACGCGAGCGGCTGCCAAAGAGCTTTCCAACGAGGCACGGCTTTCCCTCCTGGCTCTTCGGGCGTGGGAGCTCTCGCCAGAGCCGCGGCCCCTACCAGAAAATGCTTCGCAGGCTGGCGCGGCGGCGCCACGTGGGCGCTGGTGTTGCCGAGGCTGACGGCTGCCGGGAAAGCCCGCAGCCCCACGGGCTGTGGGGCCACGCGAGCGGCTGCCAAAGAGCTTTCCAAGGAGGCACGGCTTTCCCTCCTGGCTCTTCGGGCGTGGGAGCTGTCGCCAGAGCCGCGGCCCCTACCGGAAAATGCTTCGCAGGCTGGCGCGGCGGCGCCACGTGGGCGCAGGTGTCGCCGAGGCTGACGGCCGCCGGAAAGCCCGCAGCCCCACGGGCTGTGGGGCCACGCGAGCGGCTGCAAAGAGCTTTCCAACGAGGCACGGCTTTCCCCTCCTGGCTCTTCGGGCATGGGAGCTGTCGCCAGAGACGCGGCCCTACCGGAAAATGCTTCGCAGGCTGGCGCGGCGGCGCCACGTGGGGCGCCGGTGTTGCCGAGGCTGACGGCCGCCGGAAAGCCCGCAGCCCCACGGGCTGTAGGACCACGCGAGCGGCTGCCAAAGAGCTTTCCAACGAGGCACGGCTTTCCCTCCTGGCTCTTCGGGCGTGGGAGCTGTCGCCCAGAGCCGCGGCCCTACCGGAAAATGCTTCGCAGGCTGGTGCGGCGGCGCCACGTGGGCGCCGGTGTCGCCGAGGCTGACGTCCGCCGGAAAGCCCGCAGCCCCACGGGCTGTGGGGCCACGCGAGCGGCTGCCAAAGTGCTTTCCAACGAGGCACGGCTTTCCCTCCTGGCTCTTCGGGCGTGGGAGCTGTCGCCAGAGCCGCGGCCCTACCGGAAAATGCTTCGCAGGCTGGCGCGGCGGCGCCACGTGGGCGCCGGTGTCGCCGAGGCTGACGGCCGCCGGAAAGCCCGCAGCCCCACGGGCTGTGGGGCCACGCGAGCGGCTGCCAAAGAGCTTTCCAACGAGGCACGGCTTTCCCTCCTGGCTCTTCGGGCGTGGGAGCTGTCGCCAGAGCCGCGGCCCTACCGGAAAATGCTTCGCAGGCTGGGGCAGCGGCACCACGTGGGCGCCGGTGTCGCCGAGGCTGACGGCTGCCGGAAACCCGCAGCCCCACGGGCTGTGGGGCCATGCGAGCGGCTGCCAAAGAGCTTTCCAACGAGGCACGGCTTTCCCTCCTGGCTCTTCGGGCGTGGGAGCTGTCGCCAGAGACGCGGCCCTACCGGAAAATGCTTCGCAGGCTGGTGCGGCGGCGCCACGTGGGCGCAGGTGGCGCCGAGGCTGACGGCTGCCGAAAAGCCCGCAGCCCCACGGGCTGTGGAGCCACGCGAGCGGCTGCCAAAGAGATTTCTAACGAGGCACGGCTTTCCGTCCTGGCTCTTCGGGCGTGGGAGCTGTCGCCAGAGCCGCGGCCCTACCGGAAAATGCTTCGCAGGCTGGCGCGTCGGCGCCACGTGGGCGCCGGTGTCGCCGAGGCTGACGGCCGCCGGAAAGCCCGCAGCCCCACGGGCTGTGGGGCCACGCGAGCGGCTGCCAAAGAGCTTTCCAACGAGGCACGGCTTTCCCTCCTGGCTCTTCGGGCGTGGGAGCTGTCGCCAGAGCCGCGGCCCTACTGGAAAATGCTTCGCAGGCTGGCATGGCGGCGCAACGTGGGCGCCGGTGGCGCCGAGGCTGACGGCCGCCGGAAAGCCCGCAGCCCCACGGGCTGTGGGGCCACGCGAGCGGCTGCCAAAGAGCTTTCCAACGAGGCACGGCTTTCCCTTCTGGCTCTTCGGGTGTGGGAGCTGTCACCAGAGCCGCGGCCCTACCGGAAAATGCTTCGCAGGCTGGCGCCGCGGCGCCACGTGGTCGCAGGTGTCGCCGAGGCTGACGGCCGCCGGAAAGCCCGCAGCCCCACGGGCTGTGGGGCCACGCGAGCGGCTGCCAAAGAGCTTTCCAACGAGGCATGGCTTTCCCTCCTGGCTCTTCGGGCGTGGGAGCTGTCGCCAGAGCCGCGGTCCTACCGGAAAATGCTTCGCAGGCTGGCGCGGCGGCGCCACGTGTGCCCTGGTGTCGCCGAGGCTGATGGCCGCCGGAAAGCCCGCAGCCCCACGGGCTATGGGGCCATGCGAGCGGCTGCCAAAGAGCTTTCCAACGAGGCACGGCTTTCCCTGCTGGCTCTTCGGGCGTGGGAGCTGTCGCCAGAGACGCGGCCCTACCGGAAAATGCTTCGCAGGCTGGCCTGGCAGCGCCACGTGGGCGCCGGTGGCGCCGAGGCTGACGGCCGCCGGAAAGCCCGCAGGCCCACGGGCTGTGGGGCCACGCGAGCGGCTGCCAAAGAGCTTTCCAACGAGGCACGGCTTTCCCTCCTGGCTCTTCGGGTGGGGGAGCTGTCGCCAGAGACGCGGCCCTACCGGCAAATGCTTCGCAGGCTGGCGTGGCGGCGCCACGTGGTCGCAGGTGTCGCCGAGGCTGACGGCCGCCGGAAAGCCCGCAGCCCCACGGGCTGTGGGGCCACGCGAGCGGCTGCCAAAGAGCTTTCCAACGAGGCACGGCTTTCCCTCCTGGCTCTTCGGGCGTGGCAGCTCTCGCCAGAGCCGCGGCCCTACCAGAAAATGCTTCGCAGGCTGGCGCGGCGGCGCCACGTGGGCGCTGGTGTTGCCGAGGCTGACGGCCGCCGGAAAGCCCGCAGCCCCACGGGCTGTGGGGCCACGCGAGCGGCTGCCAAAGAGCTTTCCAACGAGGCACGGCTTTCCCTCCTGGCTCTTCGGGCGTGGGAGCTGTCGCCAGAGCCGCGGCCCTACCGGAAAATGCTTCGCAGGCTGGCGCGGCGGCGCCACGTGGGCGCAGGTGTCGCCGAGGCTGACGGCCGCCGGAAAGCCCGCAGCCCCACGGGCTGTGGGGCCACGCGAGCGGCTGCCAAAGAGCTTTCCAACGAGGCACGGCTTTCCCTCCTGGCTCTTCGGGCATGGGAGCTGTCGCCAGAGACGCGGCCCTACCGGAAAATGCTTCGCAGGCTGGCGCGGCGGCGCCACGTGGGCGCCGGTGTTGCCGAGGCTGACGGCCGCCGGAAAGCCCGCAGCCCCACGGGCTGTAGGACCACGCGAGCGGCTGCCAAAGAGCTTTCCAACGAGGCACGGCTTTCCCTCCTGGCTCTTCGGGCGTGGGAGCTGTCGCCAGAGCCGCGGCCCTACCGGAAAATGCTTCGCAGGCTGGTGCGGCGGCGCCACGTGGGCGCCGGTGTCGCCGAGGCTGACGGCCGCCGGAAAGCCCGCAGCCCCACAGGCTGTGGGGCCACGCGAGCGGCTGCCAAAGAGCTTTCCAACGAGGCACGGCTTTCCCTCCTGGCTCTTCGGGCGTGGGAGCTGTCGCCAGAGCCGCGGCCCTACCGGAAAATGCTTCGCAGGCTGGCGCGTCGGCGCCACGTGGGCGCCGGTGTCGCCGAGGCTGACGGCCGCCGGAAAGCCCGCAGCCCCACGGGCTGTGGGGCCACGCGAGCGGCTGCCAAAGAGCTTTCCAACGAGGCACGGCTTTCCCTCCTGGCTCTTCGGGCGTGGGAGCTGTCGCCAGAGCCGCGGCCCTACCGGAAAATGCTTCGCAGGCTGGGGCGGCGGCACCACGTGGGCGCAGGTGTCGCCGAGGCTGACGGCTGCCGGAAACCCGCAGCCCCACGGGCTGTGGGGCCATGCGAGCGGCTGCCAAAGAGCTTTCCAACGAGGCACGGCTTTCCCTCCTGGCTCTTCGGGCGTGGGAGCTGTCGCCAGAGACGCGGCCCTACCGGAAAATGCTTCGCAGGCTGGTGCGGCGGCGCCACGTGGGCGCAGGTGGCGCCGAGGCTGACGGCTGCCGAAAAGCCCGCAGCCCCACGGGCTGTGGAGCCACGCGAGCGGCTGCCAAAGAGATTTCTAACGAGGCACGGCTTTCCGTCCTGGCTCTTCGGGCGTGGGAGCTGTCGCCAGAGCCGCGGCCCTACCGGAAAATGCTTCGCAGGCTGGCGCGTCGGCGCCACGTGGGCGCCGGTGTCGCCGAGGCTGACGGCCGCCGGAAAGCCCGCAGCCCCACGGGCTGTGGGGCCACGCGAGCGGCTGCCAAAGAGCTTTCCAACGAGGCACGGCTTTCCCTCCTGGCTCTTCGGGCGTGGGAGCTGTCGCCAGAGCCGCGGCCCTACTGGAAAATGCTTCGCAGGCTGGCATGGCGGCGCCACGTGGGCGCAGATGGCGCCGAGGCTGACGGCCGCCGGAAAGCCCGCAGCCCCACGGGCTGTGGGGCCACGCGAGCGGCTGCCAAAGAGCTTTCCAACGAGGCACGGCTTTCCCTTCTGGCTCTTCGGGTGTGGGAGCTGTCACCAGAGCCGCGGCCCTACCGGAAAATGCTTCGCAGGCTGGCGCCGCGGCGCCACGTGGTCGCAGGTGTCGCCGAGGCTGACGGCCGCCGGAAAGCCCGCAGCCCCACGGGCTGTGGGGCCACGCGAGCGGCTGCCAAAGAGCTTTCCAACGAGGCACGGCTTTCCCTCCTGGCTCTTCGGGCGTGGGAGCTGTCGCCAGAGCCGCGGTCCTACCGGAAAATGCTTCGCAGGCTGGCGCGGCGGCGCCACGTGTGCCCTGGTGTCGCCGAGGCTGATGGCCGCCGGAAAGCCCGCAGCCCCACGGGCTATGGGGCCATGCGAGCGGCTGCCAAAGAGCTTTCCAACGAGGCACGGCTTTCCCTCCTGGCTCTTCGGGCGTGGGAGCTGTCGCCAGAGACGCGGCCCTACCGGAAAATGCTTCGCAGGCTGGCCTGGCAGCGCCACGTGGGCGCCGGTGGCGCCGAGGCTGACGGCCGCCGGAAAGCCCGCAGGCCCACGGGCTGTGGGGCCACGCGAGCGGCTGCCAAAGAGCTTTCCAACGAGGCACGGCTTTCCCTCCTGGCTCTTCGGGTGGGGGAGCTGTCGCCAGAGACGCGGCCCTACCGGCAAATGCTTCGCAGGCTGGCGCGGCGGCGCCACGTGGTCGCAGGTGTCGCCGAGGCTGACGGCCGCCGGAAAGCCCGCAGCCCCACGGGCTGTGGGGCCACGCGAGCGGCTGCCAAAGAGCTTTCCAACGAGGCACGGCTTTCCCTCCTGGCTCTTCGGGCGTGGGAGCTGTCGCCAGAGCCGCGTCCCTACCGGAAAATGCTTCGCAGGCTGGCGCGGCGGCGCCACGTGGGCGCAGGTGTTGCCGAGGCTGACGGCCGCCGGAAAGCCCGCAGCCCCACGGGCTGTGGGGCCACGCGAGCGGCTGCCAAAGAGCTTTCCAACGAGGCACGGCTTTCCCTCCTGGCTCTTCGGGCGTGGGAGCTGTCGCCAGAGCCGCGGCCCTACCGGAAAATGCTTCGCAGGCTGGCGCAGCGGCACCACGTGGGCGCCGGTGTTGCCGAGGCTGACGGCCGCCGGAAAGCCCGCAGCCCCACGGGCTGTGGGGCCACGCGAGCGGCTGCCAAAGAGCTTTCCAACGAGGCATGGCTTTCCCTCCTGGCTCTTCGGGCGTGGGAGCTGTCGCCAGAGACGCGGCCCTACCGGAAAATGCTTCGCAGGCTGGCGCGGCGGCGCCACGTGGGCGCCGGTGTTGCCGAGGCTGACGGCCGCCGGAAAGCCCGCAGCCCCACGGGCTGTAGGACCACGCGAGCGGCTGCCAAAGAGCTTTCCAACGAGGCACGGCTTTCCCTCCTGGCTCTTCGGGCGTGGGAGCTGTCGCCAGAGCCGCGGCCCTACCGGAAAATGCTTCGCAGGCTGGCGCGGCGGCCCCACGTGGGCGCCGGTGTCGCCGAGGCTGACGGCCGCCGGAAAGCCCGCAGCCCCACGGGCTGTGGGGCCACGCGAGCGGCTGCCAAAGAGCTTTCCAACGAGGTACGGCTTTCCCTCCTGGCTCTTCGGGCGTGGGAGCTGTCGCCAGAGCCGCGGCCCTACCGGAAAATGCTTCGCAGGCTGGCGCGGCGGCGCCACGTGGGCGCCGGTGTCGCCGAGGCTGACGGCCGCCGGAAAGCCCGCAGCCCCACGGGCTGTGGGGCCACACGAGCGGCTGCCAAAGAGCTTTCCAACGAGGCACGGCTTTCCCTCCTGGCTCTTCGGGCGTGGGAGCTGTCGCCAGAGCCGCGGCCCTACCGGAAAATGCTTCTCAGGCTGGCGCGGCGGCGCCACGTGGGCGCCGGTGGCGCCGAGGCTGACGGCCGCCGGAAAGCCCGCAGCCCCACGGGCTGTGGGGCCACGCGAGCGGCTGCCAAAGAGCTTTCCAACGAGGCACGGCTTTCCCTCCTGGCTCTTCGGGCGTGGGAGCCGTCGCCAGAGCCGCGGTCCTACCGGAAAATGCTTCGCAGGCTGGTGCGGCGGCGCCACGTTTGCCCTGGTGTCGCCGAGGCTGACGGCCGCCGGAAAGCCCGCAGCCCCACGGGCTATGGGGCCATGCAAGCGGCTGCCAAAGAGCTTTCCAACGAGGCACGGCTTTCCCTCCTGGCTCTTCGGGCGTGGGAGCTGTCGCCAGAGACGCGGCCCTACCGGAAAATGCTTCGCAGGCTGGCGCGGCGGCGCCACGTGGGCGCCGGTGTCGCCGAGGCTGACGGCCGCCGGAAAGCCCGCAGCCCCACGGGCTGTGGGGCCACGCGAGCGGCTGCCAAAAAGCTTTCCAACGAGGCACGGCTTTCCCTCCTGGCTCTTCGGGCGTGGGAGCTGTCGCCACAGCCGCGGCCCTACCGGAAAATGCTTCGCAGGCTGGCGCGGCGGCTCCACGTGGGCGCCGGTGTCGCCGAGGCTGACGGCCGCCGGAAAGCCCGCAGCCCCACGGGCTGTGGGGCCACGCGAGCGGCTGCCAAAGAGCTTTCCAACGAGGCACGGCTTTCCCTCCTGGCTCTTCGGGCGTGGGAGCTGTCGCCAGAGACGCGGCCCTACCGGAAAATGCTTCTCAGGCTGGCGCGGCGGCGCCACGTGGGCGCCGGTGTCGCCGAGGCTGACGGCCGCCGGAAAGCCCGCAGCCCCACGGGCTGTGAGGCCACGTGAGCGGCTGCCAAAGAGCTTTCCAACGAGGCACGGCTTTCCCTCCTGGCTCTTCGGGCGTGGGAGCTGTCGCCAGAGACGCGGCCCTACCGGAAAATGCTTCGCAGGCTGGCGCGGCGGCTCCACGTGGGCGCCGGTGTCGCCGAGGCTGACGGCCGCCGGAAAGCCCGCAGCCCCACGGGCTGTGGGGCCACGCGAGCGGCTGCCAAAGAGCTTTCCAACGAGGCACGGCTTTCCCTCCTGGCTCTTCGGGCGTGGGAGCTGTCGCCAGAGACGCGGCCCTACCGGAAAATGCTTCGCAGGCTGGCGCGGCGGCGCCACGTGGTCGCAGGTGTCGCCAAGGCTGACGGCCGCCGGAAAGCCCGCAGCCCCACGGGCTGTGGGGCCACGCGAGCGGCTGCCAAAGAGCTTTCCAACGAGGCACGGCTTTCCCTCCTGGCTCTTCGGGCGTGGGAGCTGTCGCCAGAGCCGCGGCCCTACCGGAAAATGCTTCGCAGGCTGGCGCGGCGGCGCCACGTGGGCGCCGGTGTCGCCGAGGCTGACGGCCGCCGGAAAGCCCGCAGCCCCACGGGCTGTGTGGCCACGCGAGCGGCTGCCAAAGAGCTTTCCAACGAGGCACGGCTTTCCCTCCTGGCTCTTCGGGCGTGGGAGCTGTCGCCAGAGACGCGGCCCTACCGGAAAATGCTTCGCAGGCTGGCGCGGCGGCGCCACGTGTGCCCTGGTGTCGCCGAGGCTGATGGCCGCCGGAAAGCCCGCAGCCCCACGGGCTGTAGGACCACGCGAGCGGCTGCCAAAGAGCTTTCCAATGAGGCACGGCTTTCCCTCCTGGCTCTTCGGGCGTGGGAGCTGTCACCAGAGACGCGGTCCTACCGGAAAATGCTTCGCAGGCTGGCGCGGCGGCGCCACGTGGTAGCAGGTGTCGCCGAGGCTGACGGTCGCCAGAAAGCCCGCAGCCCCACGGGCTGTGGGGCCACGCGAGCGGCTGCCAAAGAGCTTTCCAACGAGGCACGGCTTTCCCTCCTGGCTCTTCGGGTGGGGGAGCTGTCGCCACAGCCGCGGCCCTACCGGAAAATGCTTCGCAGGCTGGCGCGGCGGCGCCACGTGGGCGCCGGTGTCGCCGAGGCTGACGGCTGCCGGAAAGCCCGCAGCCCCACGGGCTGTGGGGCCACGCGAGCGGCTGCCAAAGAGCTTTCCAACGAGGCACGGCTTTCCCTCCTGGCTCTTCGGGCGTGGGAGCTGTCGCCAGAGCCGCGGCCCTACCGGAAAATGCTTCGCAGGCTGGCGCGGCGGCGCCACGTGTGCCCTGGTGTCGCCGAGGCTGATGGCCGCCGGAAAGCCCGCAGCCCCACGGGCTATGGGGCCATGCGAGCGGCTGCCAAAGAGCTTTCCAACGAGGCACGGCTTTCCCTCCTGGCTCTTCGGGCGTGGGCGCTGTCGCCAGAGACGCGGCCCTACCGGAAAATGCTTCGCAGGCTGGCGCGGCGGCGCCACGTGGGCGCCGGTGTCGCCGAGGCTGACGGCCGCCGGAAAGCCCGCAGCCCCACGGGCTGTGGGGCCACGCGAGCGGCTGCCAAAGAGCTTTCCAACGAGGCACGGCTTTCCCTCCTGGCTCTTCGGGCGTGGGAGCTGTCGCCAGAGACGCGGCCCTACCGGAAAATGCTTCGCAGGCTGGGTGCGGCGGCGCCACGTGGGTGCAGGTGGCGCCGAGGCTGACGGCCGCCGGAAAGCCCGCAGCCCCACGGGCTGTGGGGCCACGCGAGCGGCTGCCAAAGAGCTTTCCAACGAGGCACGGCTTTCCCTCCTGGCTCTTCGGGCGTGGGAGCTGTCGCCAGAGCTGCGGCCCTACCGGAAAATGCTTCGCAGGCTGGCGCGGCGGCGCCACGTGGGCGCCGGTGTCGCCGAGGCTGACGGCTGCCGGAAAGCCCGCAGCCGCACGGGCTGTGGGGCCACGCGAGCGGCTGCCAAAGAGATTTCCAACGAGGCACGGCTTTCCCTCCTGGCTCTTCGGGCGTGGGAGCTGTCGCCAGAGCTGCGGCCCTACCGGAAAATGCTTCGCAGGCTGGCGCGGCGGCACCACGTGGGCGCCGGTGTCGCCGAGGCTGACGGCCGCCGGAAAGCCCGCAGCCGCACGGGCTGTGGGGCCACGCGAGCGGCTGCCAAAGAGCTTTCCAACAAGGCACGGCTTTCCCTCCTGGCTCTTCGGGCGTGGGAGCTGTCGCCAGAGCCATGGCCCTACCGGAAAATGCTTTGCAGGCGGGCGCGGCGGCGCCACGTGGGCGCCGGTGTCGCCGAGGCTGACGGCTGCCGGAAAGCCCGCAGCCCCACGGGCTGTGGGGCCACGCGAGCGGCTGCCAAAGAGCTTTCCAACGAGGCACGGCTTTCCCTCCTGGCTCTTCGGGCGTGGGAGCTGTCGCCAGAGACGCGGCCCTACCGGAAAATGCTTCGCAGGCTGGCGCGGCGGCGCCACGTGGTCGCAGGTGTCGCCGACGCTGATGGCCGCCGGAAAGCCCGCAGCCCCACGGGCTGTGGTGCCACGCGAGCAGCTGCCAAAGAGCTTTCCAACGAGGCACGGCTTTCCCTCCTGGCTCTTCGGGCGTGGGAGCCGTCGCCACAGCCGCGGTCCTACCGGAAAATGCTTCGCAGGCTGGCGCGGCGGCGCCACGTGGGCACTGGTGTCGCCGAGGCTGACGGCCGCTGAAAAGCCCGCAGCCCCACGGGCTGTGGGGCCATGCGAGCGGCTGCCAAAGAGCTTTCCAACGAGGCACGGCTTTCCCTCCTGGCTCTTCGGGCGTGGGAGCTGTCGCCAGAGCCGCGGCCCTACCGGAAAATGCTTCGCAGGCTGGCGCGGCGGCGCCACGTGGGCGCCGGTGTCGCCGAGGCTGACGGCTGCCGGAAAGCCCGCAGCCCCACGGGCTGTAGGACCACGCGAGCGGCTTCCAAAGAGCTTTCCAACGAGGCACGGCTTTCCCTCCTGGCTCTTCGGGCGTGGGAGCTGTCGCCAGAGACGCGGTCTTCCCGGAAAATGCTTCGCAGGCTGGTGCGGCGGCGCCACGTTTGCCCTGGTGTCGCCGAGGCTGACGGCCGCCGGAAAGCCCGCAGCCCCACGGGCTATGGGGCCATGCAAGCGGCTGCCAAAGAGCTTTCCAACGAGGCACGGCTTTCCCTCCTGGCTCTTCGGGCGTGGGAGCTGTCGCCAGAGACGCGGCCCTACCGGAAAATGCTTCGCAGGCTGGCGCGGCGGCGCCACGTGGGCGCCGGTGTCGCCGAGGCTGACGGCCGCCGGAAAGCCCGCAGCCCCACGGGCTGTGGGGCCATGCGAGCGGCTGCCAAAGAGCTTTCCAACGAGGCACGGCTTTCCCTCCTGGCTCTTCGGGCGTGGGAGCTGTCGCCACAGCCGCGGCCCTACCGGAAAATGCTTCGCAGGCTGGCGCGGCGGCTCCACGTGGGCGCCGGTGTCGCCGAGGCTGACGGCCGCCGGAAAGCCCGCAGCCCCACGGGCTGTGGGGCCACGCGAGCGGCTGCCAAAGAGCTTTCCAACGAGGCACGGCTTTCCCTCCTGGCTCTTCGGGCGTGGGAGCTGTCGCCAGAGACGCGGCCCTACCGGAAAATGCTTCGCAGGCTGGCGCGGCGGCTCCACGTGGTCGCAGGTGTCGCCAAGGCTGACGGCCGCCGGAAAGCCCGCAGCCCCACGGGCTGTGGGGCCACGCGAGCGGCTGCCAAAGAGCTTTCCAACGAGGCACGGCTTTCCCTCCTGGCTCTTCGGGCGTGGGAGCTGTCACCAGAGACGCGGCCCTACCGGAAAATGCTTCGCAGGCTGGCGCGGCGGGGCCACGTGGGCGCCGGTGTCGCCGAGGCTGACGGCCGCCGGAAAGCCCGCAGCCCCACGGGCTGTGTGGCCACGCGAGCGGCTGCCAAAGAGCTTTCCAACGAGGCACGGCTTTCCCTCCTGGCTCTTCGGGCGTGGGAGCTGTCGCCAGAGACGCGGCCCTACCGGAAAATGCTTCGCAGGCTGGCGCGGCGGCGCCACGTGTGCCCTGGTGTCGCCGAGGCTGATGGCCGCCGGAAAGCCCGCAGCCCCACGGGCTATGGGGCCATGCGAGCGGCTGCCAAAGAGCTTTCCAACGAGGCACGTCTTTCCCTCCTGGCTCTTCGGGCGTGGGAGCTGTCGCCAGAGACGCGGCCCTACCGGAAAATGCTTCGCAGGCTGGCGCGGCGGCGCCACGTGGTCGCAGGTGTCGCCGAACTGACGGCCGCCGGAAAGCCCGCAGCCCCACGGGCTGTGGGGCCACGCGAGCGGCTGCCAAAGAGCTTTCCAACGAGGCATGGATTTCCCTCCTGGCTCTTCGGGCGTGGGAGCTGTCGCCACAGCCGCGGCCCTACCGGAAAATGCTTCGCAGGCTGGCGCGGCGGCGCCACGTGGGCGCCGGTGTCGCCGAGGCTGACGGCTGCCGGAAAGCCCGCAGCCCCACGGGCTGTGGGGCCACGCGAGCGGCTGCCAAAGAGCTTTCCAACGAGGCACGGCTTTCCCTCCTGGCTCTTCGGGCGTGGGAGCTGTCGCCAGAGACGCGGTCCTACCGGAAAATGCTTCGCAGGCTGGTGCGGCGGCGCCACGTTTACCCTGGTGTCGCCGAGGCTGACGGCCGCCGGAAAGCCCGCAGCCCCACGGGCTATGGGGCCATGCAAGCGGCTGCCAAAGAGCTTTCCAACGAGGCACGGCTTTCCCTCCTGGCTCTTCGGGCGTGGGAGCTGTCGCCAGAGACGCGGCCCTACCGGAAAATGCTTCGCAGGCTGGCGCGGCGGCGCCACGTGGGCGCCGGTGTCGCCGAGGCTGACGGCCGCCGGAAAGCCCACAGCCCCACGGGCTGTGGGGCCATGCGAGCGGCTGCCAAAGAGCTTTCCAACGAGGCACGGCTTTCCCTCCTGGCTCTTCGGGCGTGGGAGCTGTCACCAGAGACGCGGCCCTACCGGAAAATGCTTCGCAGGCTGGCGCGGCGGCTCCACGTGGGCGCCGGTGTCGCCGAGGCTGACGGCCGCCGGAAAGCCAGCAGCCCCACGGGCTGTGGGGCCACGCGAGCGGCTGCCAAAGAGCTTTCCAACGAGGCACGGCTTTCCCTCCTGGCTCTTCGGGCGTGGGAGCTGTCGCCAGATCCGTGGCCCTACCGGAAAATGCTTTGCAGGCGGGCGCGGCGGCGCCACGTGGGCGCCGGTGTCGCCGAGGCTGACGGCTGCCGGAAAGCCCGCAGCCCCACGGGCTGTGGGGCCACGCGAGCGGCTGCCAAAGAGCTTTCCAACGAGGCACGGCTTTCCCTCCTGGCTCTTCGGGCGTGGGAGCTGTCGCCAGAGACGCGGCCCTACCGGAAAATGCTTCGCAGGCTGGTGCGGCGGCGCCACGTGGGTGCAGGTGGCGCCGAGGCTGACGGCCGCCGGAAAGCCCGCAGCCCCACGGGCTGTGGGGCCACGCGAGCGGCTGCCAAAGAGCTTTCCAACGAGGCACGGCTTTCCCTCCTGGCTCTTCGGGCGTGGGAGCTGTCGCCAGAGCCGCGGCCCTACCGGAAAATGCTTCGCAGGCTGGCGCGGCGGCGCCACGTGGGCACTGGTGTCGCCGAGGCTGACGGCCGCCGAAAAGCCCGCAGCCGCACGGGCTGTGGGGCCACGCGAGCGGCTGCCAAAGAGCTTTCCAACAAGGCACGGCTTTCCCTCCTGGCTCTTCGGGCGTGGGAGCTGTCGCCAGAGCCGTGGCCCTACCGGAAAATGCTTTGCAGGCGGGCGCGGCGGCGCCACGTGGGCGCCGGTGTCGCCGAGGCTGACGGCTGCCGGAAAGCCCGCAGCCCCACGGGCTGTGGGGCCACGCGAGCGGCTGCCAAAGAGCTTTCCAACGAGGCACGGCTTTCCCTCCTGGCTCTTCGGGCGTGGGAGCTGTCGCCAGAGACGCGGCCCTACCGGAAAATGCTTCGCAGGCTGGCGCAGCGGCGCCACGTGGTCGCAGGTGTCGCCGAGGCTGACGGCTGCCGGAAAGCCCGCAGCCCCACGGGCTGTGGGGCCACGCGAGCGGCTCCAAAGAGCTTTCCAACGAGGCACGGCTTTCCCTGCTGGCTCTTCGGGCGTGGGAGCTGTCGCCAGAGCCGCGGCCCTACCGGAAAATGCTTTGCAGGCTGGCGCGGCAGCGCCACGTGGGCGCCGGTGTCGCCGAGGCTGCCGGCTGCCGGAAAGCCCACAGCCCCACGGGCTGTAGGACCACACGAGCGGCTGCCAAAGAGCTTTCCAACGAGGCACGGCTTTCACTCCTGGCTCTTCGGGCGTGGGAGCTGTCGCCAGAGACGCGGTCCTACCGGAAAATGCTTCGCAGGCTGGCGCGGCGGCGCCACGTGTGCCCTGGTGTCGCCGAGGCTGATGGCCGCCGGAAAGCCCGCAGCCCCACGGGCTATGGGGCCATGCAAGCGGCTGCCAAAGAGCTTTCCAACGAGGCACGGCTTTCCCTCCTGGCTCTTCGGGCGTGGGAGCTGTCGCCAGAGACGCGGCCCTACCGGAAAATGCTTCGCAGGCTGGCGCGGCGGCGCCACGTGGGCGCCGGTGTCGCCGAGGCTGACGGCCGCCGGAAAGCCCGCAGCCCCACGGGCTGTGGGGCCACGCGAGCGACTGCCAAAGAGCTTTCCAACGAGGCACGGCTTTCCCTCCTGGCTCTTCGGGCGTGGGAGCTGTCGCCACAGCCGCGGCCCTACCGGAAAATGCTTCGCAGGCTGGCGCGGCGGCGCCACGTGGGCACCGGTGTCGCCGAGGCTGACGGCCGCCGGAAAGCCCGCAGCCCCACGGGCTGTGGGGCCACGCGAGCGGCTGCCAAAGAGCTTTCCAACGAGGCACGGCTTTCCCTCCTGGCTCTTCGGGCGTGGGAGCTGTCGCCAGAGACGCGGCCCTACCGGAAAATGCTTCTCAGGCTGGCGCGGCGGCGCCACGTGGGCGCCGGTGGCGCCGAGGCTGACGGCCGCCGGAAAGCCCGCAGCCCCACGGGCTGTGGGGCCACGCGAGCGGCTGCCAAAGAGCTTTCCAACGAGGCTCGGCTTTCCCTCCTGGCTCTTCGGGCGTGGGAGCTGTCGCCAGAGCCGCGGCCCTACCGGAAAATGCTTCGCAGGCTGGCGCGGCGGCGCCACGTGGGCGCAGGTGTCGCCGACGCTGATGGCCGCCGGAAAGCCCGCAGCCCCACGGGCTGTGGGGCCACGCAAGCAGCTGCCAAAGAGCTTTCCAACGAGGCACGGCTTTCCCTCCTGGCTCTTCGGGCGTGGGAGCTGTCGCCAGAGCCGCGGCCCTACCGGAAAATGCTTCGCAGGCTGGCGCGGCGGCGCCACGTGGGCGCCGGTGGCGCGGAGGCTGACGGCCGCCGGAAAGCCCGCAGCCCCACGGGCTGTGGGGCCACGCGAGCGACTGCCAAAGAGCTTTCCAACGAGGCACGGCTTTCCCTCCTGGCTCTTCGGGCGTGGGAGCTGTCGCCACAGCCGCGGCCCTACCGGAAAATGCTTCGCAGGCTGGCGCGGCGGCGCCACGTGGGCGCCGGTGTCACCGAGGCTGACGGCCGCCGGAAAGCCCGCAGCCCCACGGGCTGTGGGGCCACGCGAGCGGCTGCCAAAGAGCTTTCCAACGAGGCACGGCTTTCCCTCCTGGCTCTTCGGGCGTGGGAGCTGTCGCCAGAGACGCGGCCCTACCGGAAAATGCTTCGCAGGCTGGCGCGGCGGCGCCACGTGGGCGCCGGTGTCGCCGAGGCTGACGGCTGCCGGAAAGCCCGCAGCCCCACGGGCTGTGGGGCCACGCGAGCGGCTGCCAAAGAGCTTTCCAACGAGGCACGGCTTTCCCTCCTGGCTCTTCGGGCGTGGGAGCTGTCGCCAGAGACGCGGCCCTACCGGAAAATGCTTCGCAGGCTGGCGCGGCGGCGCCACGTGGGCGCCGGTGGCGCCGAGGCTGACGGCCGCCGGAAAGCCCGCAGCCCCACGGGCTGTGGGGCCACGCGAGCGGCTGCCAAAGAGCTTTCCAACGAGGCTTGGCTTTCCCTCCTGGCTCTTCGGGCGTGGGAGCTGTCGCCAGAGCCGCGGCCCTACCGGAAAATGCTTCGCAGGCTGGCGTGGCGGCGCCACGTGGGCGCAGGTGTCGCCGAGGCTGACGGCCGCCGGAAAGCCCGCAGCCCCACGGGCTGTGGGGCCACGCGAGCGGCTGCCAAAGAGCTTTCCAACGAGGCACGGCTTTCCCTCCTGGCTCTTCGGTCGTGGGAGCTGTCGCCAGAGACGCGGCCCTACTGGAAAATGCTTCGCAGGCTGGTGCGGCGGCGCCACGTGGGCGCAGGTGGCGCCGAGGCTGACGGCCGCTGGAAAGCCCGCAGCCCCACGGGCTGTGGGGCCACGCGAGCGGCTGCCAAAGAGCTTTCCAACGAGGCACGGCTTTCCCTCCTGGCTCTTCGGGCGTGGGAGCTGTCGCCAGAGACGCGGCCCTACCGGAAAATGCTTCGCAGGCTGGCGCGGCGGCGCCACGTGTGCCCTGGTGTCGCCGAGGCTGATGGCCGCCGGAAAGCCCGCAGCCCCACGGGCTATGGGGCCATGCGAGCGGCTGCCAAAGAGCTTTCCAACGAGGCACGGCTTTCCCTCCTGGCTCTTCGGGCGTGGGAGCTGTCGCCAGAGACGCGGCCCTACCGGAAAATGCTTCGCAGGCTGGCGCGGCGGCGCCACGTGGGCGCCGGTGTCGCCGAGGCTGACGGCCGCCGGAAAGCCCGCAGCCCCACGGGCTGTGGGGTGTAGGTAGTTAGGGTCTGGCGGCCGGAAGATATCGCGCTGTACGGAAAGATAGAGCCCCTCCCCCAATGGTGGTTAGTTGATGATGTAAGCAGACGGAAGTGACGTTGTAAACTCGAGCTATATAAGGCTGTGCCACGTGCTAATAAACGCCATTTGCCGTCCACCACATTGGTGTCTGCGAGTCGATGGACCGAGCGGCCTGTGATTGGTCGCCGCGCCGTTCCTGAACCAGGTCGCCACGCCTACCCCAGGCAACAAGTGGTGCCGAAACCCGGGAATCGTCACCTGGATTCGGGTGAACGGCGGCCGGAGCGGCTGGACCAGCCCGGCGGGGGAGGTCAGGGGAGGACGCTCCCAGACCAGGACCAACAAGGAGGATGGAAGCCCTTGTGAAGGTCGTATCCCAAGTATATAAACAGTGGGGGATTGATTGTAAGCTCAAAGATTTTACCCTTGCAGTTGCGAGGCTTTTACAAATTGGGGTCATTGACCAGCCGGTGGATATTCTCCACCCAGAAGTGTGGGATAAATGTACTAAAGCGTTAGCTGAGGAGACGATGTCTTCGGGTTGTGGGAAAAATCTTAAGTCATGGGGAAAAGTCGTACAGGCTTTGCAGAAGGCCATACAGGAGCAGGATACCTGGAGGGCGGCAAGGGACTGTTTGTTGGTTACCCCGAAATTGGGAGTCGGGGCAGCCACACAGACTCCGCGCCCCCCGGACGACGGTAATCCTGCTGAGCCCACGGACTCGCGGGAGGGCGGTACGCCCCCCCAATCCCCGAACCCCGTCCCGCTCGCGGGGGGACAAAATCAAACAAAATCCTTCTGGGGCAAATTAGCCGAGGAGGCCAGGGGTGCCGCAGGGAAATCAGAGTCTGAGGACCCCTGGGCGAGACCACCCCCCTATGCGCCCCAAGACGGCCCCGGCCGAAGAAGGGAAAGGCGGGGCGAAGATGCCCCCGGCGGGAACAGTGAGGAAGCGCCAAAACCTACAGGTGCTCACAAACAAAGAAAGGGGGAGAATGAGAAAGAGGCAAGTGGCGGGGGCGATCGGGGGGAGGAGGGGAGCGCGAGCGAGGGGCGGAGAGCCAATCAAAGCGGGCATCTGCACAAATGCCCTCACAGGGCAAACACCCCGCCAGGCAGAAGGCGAGGTGAGCTAAGGGGGAGGGAATGGCCCGCCCGCAAGGTAAATGGGCGGGGCCAGAGCCCAACTAAAAAGCACTGGAACCCGGAAGTGAGCAGTCAGTCGAGTTCTGACTCCGGGTCAGACACTACCTGGAACGAGTGGCGCGCAATCGATTCAAGTTCGGAGGAGGAGGAAATAGGGGTAGACAGAGTCAAAAGCCACAATATCCCAATTCGCAATGAAGAGAAAACGCGAGGGGGAAAAATTCCCCTCACGGATTGGAGAAAAATAAAGATTGCATGCGCCGATTGGGCCCCATCGGCCACGCTAGCGTTCCCGGTCCGGGTGGCGGACGGGGGACAAAGGGTCCACTCGCCAATAAATCCTAAGGATATACAAGCGATTGTTAAAGCAATCGCAGACAAAGGGCTTAATTCTGCCATGGTTTCCACCCTCATAGACGGAGTTTTCGGGGGGGACGACATGCTCCCGTTCGATATAAAACAAGCTTGTAGATTGATCTTTGACGGAGCAGGGATGATTGTTTTTAAACAAGAATGGGAGGACAACTGTACGAAGCAACTAGCCCAAATAACCGGAGCGGACCACCCGCTACACGGCTCCAGCCTGCAGCGGCTAATGGGTACAGACCCAACAATGGTTACCCCCCAGGCGCAAGCTCAAGGTATGCGGGCCCATGAAGTTATGACAACCACTCGTGCGGCCAGAGAAGCTATTCGTGCAGCCTCTAGAATTGTCGCCAAGCCATCGCCATGGTCCACAATAAAACAAAATGAAAGTGAGAGCTTTTCGCAATTCGTAGACCGCCTTCAGGCAGCGGTCGACTCCTCGACCCTGCCCGCGGAAGCGAAAGGCCCAGTCGTTGCAGACTGCTTACGTCAGCAATGTAATTCGAAAACCAAAGACATTTTACGATCTCTACCACCGGGGTCAACTATCGCAGACATGATTAAGCATGTCGTGAATGAAGAGCATTTAGCCCCGATTCAAGTGGCTGTTCGCACCGCAATAACTGATCTGATGGCATGTTTTAAATGTGGCCAAGCGGGCCACGTTGTGGCAAACTGCCCTCGGTTGGGGGACCCGCCAACAGCGCTCCCCCCACACCAGAATCGCTCTAGAGGGCCGTGTTGGTCTTGTGGAAAGAAAGGACATTTCGCTAAGGAATGCAGAACTAAAATTCAGGGAAACGGGATGGGGAGAGGGCACCTGGGCCGCACACAGCCTTCTCCCACACAGCTCCCGCGGCCCAGTCGTACCAACCTTGGGTGGGGCGAGGCGCTTTCGAACCCGTTGCCCCCTCGAGAAGCGACCAGCTTTATGGCCCAACCGATAGTCCAACTGAGTCAGCCCTTATCTCAGGGACAACAAGGACCACCCCCTGGGGGCGAGACCTTGGGGTGGCCCTGGCAATAAAGTGTGACAACCCACCGGTGGTGTGGGGGATCTGTTCTCTCTATAATATCCCCAATGGCACCACCGTTAAGGTCCCCTTTTTGATTGACACCGGAGCAGATGTTACAGTTCTTCCCGAGTCAAGCTGGCCCCCATGTTGGAAATTGGAAGACGCCCCCATGGTGGGCGGAGTTGGGGGATTAACCCAAGCTCGGAAGAGTGCCCAATTAATAGCAATTACGCTTCACACTGAAAAGGGACCGGAGAAAACCATCAACCTTTTCCCATATGTCATGCCAGGAGTCCCACCACTATTGGGAAGGGACGCTCTAGCCCTATTAAATGCCAGGGTGACAAATTTACCTTAAGGGCCACTGCCGTACACCCATTTCCACCAATTAGACTGACGTGGAAATCGTCCGATCCAGTGTGGGTCGAGCAGTGGCCCCTGTCGAAGCCTCGAATGGATGCTCTTCTCGAGCTAGTCGATCGCGAGCTACAACGAGGTCACATAGAGCCTTCTACTAGCCCATGGAACACCCCAGTTTTTGTAATACCCAAGCGGAACGGTGAGGGGTTTCGCCTCCTCCATGACCTACGTGAAGTAAACAAAAGAATCCAACCAATGGGCCCTGTCCAAACGCTGCTGCCCATGAACTCTATGATACCGGAAGGGCAACCTTGCGCTGTCCTCGATATTAAAGACTGTTTCTTTTCAATACCTCTGCATGAGGAGGATAAGGAACGGTTTGCCTTTTCTGTCATGTTTCCAAATAGCCAACGCCCCAACCTGCGCTTCCAGTGGAAAGTGCTGCCACAAGGAATGATTAACTCGCCTACTATCTGTCAAATCACAGTGGATCAGGCGTTGGCACCGGTCCGACACAGCGACCCGACTGCGACTATCATTCAATATATGGATGATATCTTGATCGCCGCGCCATCAGGGAGCCAGGTGGACCAGCTGGTGCTAATGGTTTCAGAGACTCTCAAAACAAGCGGGTTTGAGATCGCGAGCGCAAAAATTAAAAAAGGGCCATGTGTTAGTTTTTTGGGAGTGGGGATCACAAGCTCCTACGTGACCCCCCCCCAAATGAAAATCCGTCGAAACATCAAAACGCTTCATGACATACAACAGCTAGTAGGGTCCTTGCAATGGCTCCGCAATATCGTCCTGATTCCTCCAGAAACCATGGCCCCCCTATACGATCTTTTAAAAGGACAACACCCGTGGGAACCAAAAACTCTAACGCCGGAAGCACTGACTTCTCTTGACTTTATCGAGCGTCAGGTATCGTCAAGCTCACTCGCCAGATGGAACCCGGCTGTACCACTCGATCTGTACGTGCATTTCACGGAAGGGGGGGGAGTAGGGGCACTGGCCCAGGGCCCCCCCGAAAAAGCTCAACCAATACAATGGGTAGTCCTGGGAAAACCGTCACGTGCATTCTCCCCAGGAGTCGAGTGCCTTGGTAACCTCATTATGAAAGGCAGAAAACTCGCCCTAAGACATCTAGGCATTGAACCTGCCAGAATATACCTACCCTTCCGCAAACGGCTCCCAACGCAATCAGTGGCAATGTCAGAGTATCTAGCTATAGCCCTCATCGGATTTGGTGGGGAAGTCCAGTATGCCACAAGGCCCCCTTGGACTCAAATGCTCGCAATTGTCGATATCGACCTTCCACAGAAGATCATGGACCGGCCCCAGTCGGGACCAACGGTCTTCACAGACGCATCCTCAGCGACCACAACCGCGGCAGCAGTATGGCAATCGGGAGGAGAATGGCACTGCATTAAAATGACCGATTGTGCGCTTTCAGTCCAACAGCTGGAAGCGGCAGCCGTAGTACTAGCGTGCGGACTGTTTCCAACGGAACATCTCAATATAGTAACTGATTCAATGTTCGTGGCCAAGCTTTGCTTAGCCATGTCAGGGCCCGGTGTGTCAACATCTACAGTAGCTCTAATGCTAGAAGAAGCGCTTTTTTCCCGGAAAGGTACCATATCGGTCATCCACATCAACAGCCACACCCCAATTAAAGGGTTTTTCCAAACCGGTAACGACAAAGCAGATGCCGCTGCTAAAGGATTATGGACACTAAGAGATGCCCGCCAACTACACGAATCTCTCCACATTGGAGCTAAAGCGCTAGCAAAGAGATGTGGGATTTCAGCCACTGACGCGAAACACATAGTAGCTACGTGTCCCCACTGCCAAAAAGCACCACTGTGGTCCAGTGGAATTAACCCCAGAGGTCTCAAAGCCTCTCGAGGTGTGGCAGACGGATTTTACGCTCTGTCAGTTGCTGAAACCTCGGGCGTGGCTAGCGGTAACCGTAGACACATATAGCGGGGTGATCGTAGCTACACAACACCTTAAGACCGACTCCAAAGCAACCATCCAACATTGGTTGACAGCCATGGCGTGGCTCGGCGTCCCTAATCAAATCAAAACAGACAATGGGCCGAACTTTGTATCTAAGTCAGTCCGAGCATTCGCTCTGAAATGGGTATTACTCTATTACGTGGCATCCCGTATAATAGCACAGGACAAGCCATAGTAGAACGAGCGAACCAAACTCTGAAATCTAAATTGGAGGTACTAGCAAAAACAGAAGGTTTTACCCAACACTGTTCCCTCAGGAGACCAGGCGCGCTTGCTAGCGACTGCGTTATTGGCACTAAACCAGTTCCCCAGAGGAGAGGAGATGAACAGTCCCGCCCAAAAACATTGGGCCACTCGAGCACTAGAAGAAGGCCCGTCGGTCATAGTTAGAAATGAGCTGGGAGACTGGGAACAAGGGTGGAAGTTAGTCCTGACAGGCCGAGGGTATGCTGCGGTCAGAAAAGACGGCAGAATTAAATGGTGTCCGCTTAAGTCTATTAAACGGACCTACAGAATAAGACTAACTGTAATTAATGAAAACTGTGAGTTTCTGTTTACAGGACCGGATCATCGGACACCCCCGTAACCCGCATACCCCAGTGGCAAAAGAAGTTGACAAGCCAGCAGGCGCCCTATCCCAGCCTGGGAGCCCCGCATTGGCAGAAACCAAGCGACGACTGCGATGCCTTTGTGTAATTTGATTTTAGACCTTGTCACCATAGGACAGGTACAATCAGGTCACCTTCACCACCAGCCATTTTAAATGGTCCTTCCTTCGACGACCACCAAGTTATCGCAACCCAGATAACATCAGGTGCGCCCAGTTTTAATGCCTCTCTGTGCCAGCTTGTCCCGAGAGGACCGGATGTTGGAATACCTAGGATATTTATATGTGTCCTAGTTCGAATCCTGGGAAGGGGTATTGTAACTACCCTAATCAATACTATTGTAGCCGTTGGGGATGTGAGACCATAGCCCCTGCTTGGATACCAGGTAGCGGTAGAGACAGATACCTAAAAGTCCAGTGGGGTCCATATGGGTGCATTCCACCACAGGCATGGCAAGGACGTTGGAAATTGCCGATACCTCTTCTTAAATGTTACTGAGCCCCAAGAGGATAGTTGGTTACTTGGGAGAATTTGGGGAATAAGGTACGCAGAACCAGGAACAGACGAGGGTGGCTTAATCCTCATAAAAAAGGAGGTTGTCCCGAACGATCCACTGCCGTAGGCCCCAACCAAGCATTTGTTGATGAGAGTAGTTCTGACCACCCCCAGTCAAGATTACATGACTAAAAAGACCAACAACCAGGAAACATCAACAGGTAAATATACTACCACACGGCAGCGCCCCTCTGGAAAATGATGCAAGCTAGCTACCGAGTATTGAACAAAACTAACCCTAACCTTACGGAACATTGTTGTTTGTGTTACGGACTAAAGCCACCTTTTTATGAGGCTGTAGGGGTAAGGGACATACCTATACAGGTAAATGGTACAAATCCGGCCCAGTGCATATGGGACACAGAAAAGCAAGGCATTACATTGACACAGGTGGTGGGAAGTGGCGTGTGTGTAGGCAAAGTCCCAAAGCACAAAGAACACCTATGTATTAATAGGACACAACTTAAGACCCCAGCAAGTGGTTAATACCGGCCCAAAATGCCAAGTGGGTTTGTTCTATTATTGGAGTTACACCTTGTCTGTCACTGGAAAAGTTTAATGAATCCTCAGAGTATTGTGTCCCAGGTATCTATAGTTCCCTAAGATCTTTTACCATTCTGATGACTTTGTCTACGAATCGCACATCACCCCAGAACATCATCTGTCAAAACGGGAACCCTTTACAGCAATAACAGTAGCTACTCTAATGCTCGTAGGAGGTGCGGGACTAGGTACAGGAGCAGCATCCTTGGTGCAACAGAGTAAAGAGTTTAATGCCTTGAGGGTGGCAGTAGACGAGGACTTGGCTAGAATTGAACAATCAATAACTGCATTAGAACAATCAATTAGATCATTATCGGAAGTCGTGTTACAAAATCGAAGAGGGTTAGACCTGATGTTTTTACAACAAGGCGGGGGGTGCGCTGCGCTGAAAGAAGAGTGCTGTGTGTATGCGGACCACACCGGAATAGCAAGAGACACTATGGCCAAATTACGAGAGGGATTAGAAAAACGGAAAAAGGACCGAGAGGCACAACAAAACTGGTTCGAATCATGGTTTAACCATTCACCATGGTTAACCACCCTGCTATCTACCTTGATAGGACCGATCGTAATGATCATAATAGCACTAATCTTTGGACCCTGTATACTAAATAGGCTCGTGTCGTTTGTCAAAAGCCGGCTAGAGAAGGTTAACATTCTGTTAGTAGAACGCCGACAACTGCTTTAAGAATGTGTTTACATTGTGTTACTGCCAATTATCCCCGGTTACCTCAAGTTACACCCCGTTATTACCAGTTACCCCCTAAGTTCCACCTGTTCACTGTGCCTTATGTTTTTCATTCGAGTTTTCTATTTTAGCTGGTTTGGTTATCCATAGGGAGGGGGGAAATGTAGGTAGTTAGGGTCTGGCGGCCGGAAGATATCGCGCTGTACGGAAAAGATAGAGCCCCTCCCCCAATGGTGGTTAGTTGATGATGTAAGCAGACGGAAGTGACGTTGTAAACTCGAGCTATATAAGGCTGTGCCACGTGCTAATAAACGCCATTTGCCGTCCACCACATTGGTGTCTGCGAGTCGATGGACCGAGCGGCCTGTGATTGGTCGCCGCGCCGTTCCTGAACCAGGTCGCCACGCCTACCCCAGGCAACAGTGGGGCCACGCGAGCGACTGCCAAAGAGCTTTCCAACGAGGCACGGCTTTCCCTCCTGGCTCTTCGGGCGTGGGAGCTGTCGCCACAGCCGCGGCCCTACCGGAAAATGCTTCGCAGGCTGGCGCGGCGGCGCCACGTGGGCACCGGTGTCGCCGAGGCTGACGGCCGCCGGAAAGCCCGCAGCCCCACGGGCTGTGGGGCCACGCGAGCGGCTGCCAAAGAGCTTTCCAACGAGGCACGGCTTTCCCTCCTGGCTCTTCGGGCGTGGGAGCTGTCGCCAGAGACGCGGCCCTACCGGAAAATGCTTCTCAGGCTGGCGCGGCGGCGCCACGTGGGCGCCGGTGGCGCCGAGGCTGACGGCCGCCGGAAAGCCCGCAGCCCCACGGGCTGTGGGGGCCACGCGAGCGGCTGCCAAAGAGCTTTCCAACGAGGCTCGGCTTTCCCTCCTGGCTCTTCGGGCGTGGGAGCTGTCGCCACAGCCGCGGCCCTACCGGAAAATGCTTCGCAGGCTGGCGCGGCGGCGCCACGTGGGCGCCGGTGTCACCGAGGCTGACGGCCGCCGGAAAGCCCGCAGCCCCACGGGCTGTGGGGCCACGCGAGCGGCTGCCAAAGAGCTTTCCAACGAGGCACGGCTTTCCCTCCTGGCTCTTCGGGCGTGGGAGCTGTCGCCAGAGACGCGGCCCTACCGGAAAATGCTTCGCAGGCTGGCGCGGCGGCGCCACGTGGGCGCCGGTGTCGCCGAGGCTGACGGCTGCCGGAAAGCCCGCAGCCCCACGGGCTGTGGGGCCACGCGAGCGGCTGCCAAAGAGCTTTCCAACGAGGCACGGCTTTCCCTCCTGGCTCTTCGGGCGTGGGAGCTGTCGCCAGAGACGCGGCCCTACCGGAAAATGCTTCGCAGGCTGGCGCGGCGGCGCCACGTGGGCGCCGGTGGCGCCGAGGCTGACGGCCGCCGGAAAGCCCGCAGCCCCACGGGCTGTGGGGCCACGCGAGCGGCTGCCAAAGAGCTTTCCAACGAGGCTTGGCTTTCCCCTCCTGGCTCTTCGGGCGTGGGAGCTGTCGCCAGAGCCGCGGCCCTACCGGAAAATGCTTCGCAGGCTGGCGTGGCGGCGCCACGTGGGCGCAGGTGTCGCCGAGGCTGACGGCCGCCGGAAAGCCCGCAGCCCCACGGGCTGTGGGGCCACGCGAGCGGCTGCCAAAGAGCTTTCCAACGAGGCACGGCTTTCCCTCCTGGCTCTTCGGTCGTGGGAGCTGTCGCCAGAGACGCGGCCCCTACTGGAAAATGCTTCGCAGGCTGGTGCGGCGGCGCCACGTGGGCGCAGGTGGCGCCGAGGCTGACGGCCGCTGGAAAGCCCGCAGCCCCACGGGCTGTGGGGCCACGCGAGCGGCTGCCAAAGAGCTTTCCAACGAGGCACGGCTTTCCCTCCTGGCTCTTCGGGCGTGGGAGCTGTCGCCAGAGACGCGGCCCTACCGGAAAATGCTTCGCAGGCTGGCGCGGCGGCGCCACGTGTGCCCTGGTGTCGCCGAGGCTGATGGCCGCCGGAAAGCCCGCAGCCCCACGGGCTATGGGGCCATGCGAGCGGCTGCCAAAGAGCTTTCCAACGAGGCACGGCTTTCCCTCCTGGCTCTTCGGAGCGTGGGAGCTGTCGCCAGAGACGCGGCCCTACCGGAAAATGCTTCGCAGGCTGGCGCGGCGGCGCCACGTGGGCGCCGGTGTCGCCGAGGCTGACGGCCGCCGGAAAGCCCGCAGCCCCACGGGCTGTGGGGCCACGCGAGCGACTGCCAAAGAGCTTTCCAACGAGGCACGGCTTTCCCTCCTGGCTCTTCGGGCGTGGGAGCTGTCGCCACAGCCGCGGCCCTACCGGAAAATGCTTCGCAGGCTGGCGCGGCGGCGCCACGTGGGCACCGGTGTCGCCGAGGCTGACGGCCGCCGGAAAGCCCCGCAGCCCCACGGGCTGTGGGGGCCACGCGAGCGGCTGCCAAAGAGCTTTCCAACGAGGCACGGCTTTCCCTCCTGGCTCTTCGGGCGTGGGAGCTGTCGCCAGAGACGCGGCCCTACCGGAAAATGCTTCTCAGGCTGGCGCGGCGGCGCCACGTGGGCGCCGGTGGCGCCGAGGCTGACGGCCGCCGGAAAGCCCGCAGCCCCACGGGCTGTGGGGCCACGCGAGCGGCTGCCAAAGAGCTTTCCAACGAGGCTCGGCTTTCCCTCCTGGCTCTTCGGGCGTGGGAGCTGTCGCCAGAGCCGCGGCCCTACCGGAAAATGCTTCGCAGGCTGGCGCGGCGGCGCCACGTGGGCGCAGGTGTCGCCGACGCTGATGGCCGCCAGAAAGCCCGCAGCCCCACGGGCTGTGGGGCCACGCAAGCAGCTGCCAAAGAGCTTTCCAACGAGGCACGGCTTTCCCTCCTGGCTCTTCGGGCATGGGAGCTGTCGCCAGAGCCGCGGTCCTACCGGAAAATGCTTCGCAGGCTGGCGCGGCGGCGCCACGTGGGCACTGGTGTCGCCGAGGCTGACGGCCGCCGAAAAGCCCGCAGCCCCACGGGCTGTGGGGCCACGCGAGCGGCTGCCAAAGAGCTTTCCAACGAGGAACGGCTTTCCCTCCTGGCTCTTCGGGCGTGGGAGCTGTCGCCAGAGACGCGGCCCTTCCGGAAAATGCTTCGCAGGCTGGCGCAGCGGCGCCACGTGGTCGCAGGTGTCGCCGAGGCTGACGGCCGCCGGAAAGCCCGCAGCCCCACGGGCTGTGGGGCCACGCGAGCGGCTGCCAAAGAGCTTTCCAACGAGGCACGGCTTTCACTCCTGGCTCTTCGGGCGTGGGAGCTGTCGCCAGAGACGCGGTCCTACCGGAAAATGCTTCGCAGGCTGGCGCGGCGGCACCACGTGTGCCCTGGTGTCGCCGAGGCTGATGGCCGCCGGAAAGCCCGCAGCCCCACGGGCTATGGGGCCATGCAAGCGGCTGCCAAAGAGCTTTCCAACGAGGCACGGCTTTCCCTCCTGGCTCTTCGGGCGTGGGAGCTGTCGCCAGAGCCGCGGCCCTACCGGAAAATGCTTCGCAGGCTGGCGCTGGCGGCGCCACGTGGGCGCCGGTGGCGCCGAGGCTGACGGCCGCCGGAAAGCCCGCAGCCCCACGGGCTGTGGGGCCACGCGAGCGACTGCCAAAAGAGCTTTCCAACGAGGCACGGCTTTCCCTCCTGGCTCTTCGGGCGTGGGAGCTGTCGCCACAGCCGCTTCGGCCCTACCGGAAAATGCTTCGCAGGCTGGCGCGGCGGCGCCACGTGGGCGCCGGTGTCACCGAGGGCTGACGGCCGCCGGAAAGCCCGCAGCCCCACGGGCTGTGGGGCCACGCGAGCGGCTGCCAAAGAGCTTTCCAACGAGGCACGGCTTTCCCTCCTGGCTCTTCGGGCGTGGGAGCTGTCGCCAGAGACGCGGCCCTACCGGAAAATGCTTCGCAGGCTGGCGCGGCGGCGCCACGTGGGCGCCGGTGTCGCCGAGGCTGACGGCTGCCGGAAAGCCCGCAGCCCCACGGGCTGTGGGGCCACGCGAGCGGCTGCCAAAGAGCTTTCCAACGAGGCACGGCTTTCCCTCCTGGCTCTTCGGGCGTGGGAGCTGTCGCCAGAGACGCGGCCCTACCGGAAAATGCTTCGCAGGCTGGCGCGGCGGCGCCACGTGGGCGCCCGGTGGCGCCGAGGCTGACGGCCGCCGGAAAGCCCGCAGCCCCACGGGCTGTGGGGCCACGCGAGCGGCTGCCAAAGAGCTTTCCAACGAGGCTTGGCTTTCCCTCCTGGCTCTTCGGGCGTGGGAGCTGTCGCCAGAGCCGCGGCCCTACCGGAAAATGCTTCGCAGGCTGGCGTGGCGGCGCCACGTGGGCGCAGGTGTCGCCGAGGCTGACGGCCGCCGGAAAGCCCGCAGCCCCACGGGCTGTGGGGCCACGCGAGCGGCTGCCAAAGAGCTTTCCAACGAGGCACGGCTTTCCCTCCTGGCTCTTCGGTCGTGGGAGCTGTCGCCAGAGACGCGGCCCTACTGGAAAATGCTTCGCAGGCTGGTGCGGCGGCGCCACGTGGGCGCAGGTGGCGCCGAGGCTGACGGCCGCTGGAAAGCCCGCAGCCCCACGGGCTGTGGGGCCACGCGAGCGGCTGCCAAAGAGCTTTCCAACGAGGCACGGCTTTCCCTCCTGGCTCTTCGGGCGTGGGAGCTGTCGCCAGAGACGCGGCCCTACCGGAAAATGCTTCGCAGGCTGGCGCGGCGGCGCCACGTGTGCCCTGGTGTCGCCGAGGCTGACGGCCGCCGAAAAGCCCGCAGCCGCACGGGCTGTGGGGCCACGCGAGCGGCTGCCAAAGAGCTTTCCAACGAGGCACGGCTTTCCCTCCTGGCTCTTCGGGCGTGGGAGCTGTCGCCAGAGCCGCGGCCCTACCGGAAAATGCTTCGCAGGCTGGCGCGGCGGCGCCACGTGGGCGCCGGTGGCGCCGAGGCTGACGGCCGCCGGAAAGCCCGCAGCCCCACGGGCTGTGGGGCCACGCGAGCGGCTGCCAAAGAGCTTTCCAACGAGGCACGGCTTTCCCTCCTGGCTCTTCGGTCGTGGGAGCTGTCGCCAGAGACGCGGCCCTACTGGAAAATGCTTCGCAGGCTGGTGCGGCGGCGCCACGTGGGCGCAGGTGGCGCCGAGGCTGACGGCCGCTGGAAAGCCCGCAGCCCCACGGGCTGTGGGGCCACGCGAGCGGCTGCCAAAGAGCTTTCCAACGAGGCACGGCTTTCCCTCCTGGCTCTTCGGGCGTGGGAGCTGTCGCCAGAGACGCGGCCCTACCGGAAAATGCTTCGCAGGCTGGCGCGGCGGCGCCACGTGTGCCCTGGTGTCGCCGAGGCTGACGGCCGCCGAAAAGCCCGCAGCCGCACGGGCTGTGGGGCCACGCGAGCGGCTGCCAAAGAGCTTTCCAACGAGGCACGGCTTTCCCTCCTGGCTCTTCGGGCGTGGGAGCTGTCGCCAGAGCCGCGGCCCTACCGGAAAATGCTTCGCAGGCTGGCGCGGCGGCGCCACGTGGGCGCCGGTGGCGCCGAGGCTGACGGCCGCCGGAAAGCCCGCAGCCCCACGGGCTGTGGGGCCACGCGAGCGGCTGCCAAAGAGCTTTCCAACGAGGCACGGCTTTCCCTCCTGGCTCTTCGGGCGTGGGAGCTGTCGCCAGAGACGCGGCCCTACCGGAAAATGCTTCGCAGGCTGCCGCGGCGGCGCCACGTGGGCGCCGGTGGCGCCGAGGCTGACGGCCGCCGGAAAGCCCGCAGCCCCATGGGCTGTGGGGCCACGCGAGCGGCTGCCAAAGAGCTTTCCAACGAGGCACGGCTTTCCCTCCTGGCTCTTCGGGCGTGGGAGCTGTCGCCAGAGCCGCGGCCCTACCGGAAAATGCTTCGCAGGCTGGCGCGGCGGCGCCACGTGGGCGCAGGTGTCGCCGAGGCTGACGGCCGCCGGAAAGCCCGCAGCCCCACGGGCTGTGGGGCCACGCGAGCGGCTGCCAAAGAGCTTTCCAATGAGGCACGGCTTTCCCTCCTGGCTCTTCGGGCGTGGGAGCTGTCGCCAGAGCCGCGGCCCTACCGGAAAATGCTTCGCAGGCTGGCGCGGCGGCGCCACGTGGGCGCCGGTGTCGCCGAGGCTGATGGCCGCCGGAAAGCCCGCAGCCCCACGGGCTGTGGGGCCACGCAAGCAGCTGCCAAAGAGCTTTCCAACGAGGCACGGCTTTCCCTCCTGGCTCTTCGGGCATGGGAGCTGTCGCCAGAGCCGCGGTCCTACCGGAAAATGCTTCGCAGGCTGGCGCGGCGGCGCCACGTGGGCACTGGTGTCGCCGAGGCTGACGGCCGCCGAAAAGCCCGCAGCCCCACGGGCTGTGGGGCCACGCGAGCGGCTGCCAAAGAGCTTTCCAACGAGGCACGGCTTTCCCTCCTGGCTCTTCGGGCGTTGGAGCTGTCGCCAGAGACGCGGCCCTACCGGAAAATGCTTCGCAGGCTGGCGCAGCGGCGCCACGTGGTCGCAGGTGTCGCCGAGGCTGACGGCCGCCGGAAAGCCCGCAGCCCCACGGGCTGTGGGGCCACGCGAGCGGCTGCCAAAGAGCTTTCCAACGAGGCACGGCTTTCCCTGCTGGCTCTTCGGGCGTGGGAGCTGTCGCCAGAGCCGCGGCCCTACCGGAAAATGCTTTGCAGGCTGGCGCGGCAGCGCCACGTGGGCGCCGGTGTCGCCGAGGCTGCCGGCTGCCGGAAAGCCCACAGCCCCACGGGCTGTAGGACCACACGAGCGGCTGCCAAAGAGCTTTCCAACGAGGCACGGCTTTCACTCCTGGCTCTTCGGGCGTGGGAGCTGTCGCCAGAGACGCGGTCCTACCGGAAAATGCTTCGCAGGCTGGCGCGGCGGCGCTACGTGTGCCCTGGTGTCGCCGAGGCTGATGGCCGCCGGAAAGCCCGCAGCCCCACGGGCTATGGGGCCATGCAAGCGGCTGCCAAAGAGCTTTCCAACGAGGCACGGCTTTCCCTCCTGGCTCTTCGGGCGTGGGAGCTGTCGCCAGAGACGCGGCCCTACCGGAAAATGCTTCGCAGGCTGGCGCGGCGGCGCCACGTGGGCGCCGGTGTCGCCGAGGCTGACGGCCGCCGGAAAGCCCGCAGCCCCACGGGCTGTGGGGCCACGCGAGCGACTGCCAAAGAGCTTTCCAACGAGGCACGGCTTTCCCTCCTGGCTCTTCGGGCGTGGGAGCTGTCGCCACAGCCGCGGCCCTACCGGAAAATGCTTCGCAGGCTGGCGCGGCGGCGCCACGTGGGCACCGGTGTCGCCGAGGCTGACGGCCGCCGGAAAGCCCGCAGCCCCACGGGCTGTGGGGCCACGCGAGCGGCTGCCAAAGAGCTTTCCAACGAGGCACGGCTTTCCCTCCTGGCTCTTCGGGCGTGGGAGCTGTCGCCAGAGACGCGGCCCTACCGGAAAATGCTTCTCAGGCTGGCGCGGCGGCGCCACGTGGGCGCCGGTGGCGCCGAGGCTGACGGCCGCCGGAAAGCCCGCAGCCCCACGGGCTGTGGGGCCACGCGAGCGGCTGCCAAAGAGCTTTCCAACGAGGCTCGGCTTTCCCTCCTGGCTCTTCGGGCGTGGGAGCTGTCGCCAGAGCCGCGGCCCTACCGGAAAATGCTTCGCAGGCTGGCGCGGCGGCGCCACGTGGGCGCAGGTGTCGCCGACGCTGATGGCCGCCGGAAAGCCCGCAGCCCCACGGGCTGTGGGGCCACGCAAGCAGCTGCCAAAGAGCTTTCCAACGAGGCACGGCTTTCCCTCCTGGCTCTTCGGGCATGGGAGCTGTCGCCAGAGCCGCGGTCCTACCGGAAAATGCTTCACAGGCTGGCGCGGCGGCACCACGTGGGCACTGGTGTCGCCGAGGCTGACGGCCGCCGAAAAGCCCGCAGCCCCACGGGCTGTGGGGCCACGCGAGCGGCTGCCAAAGAGCTTTCCAACGAGGAACGGCTTTCCCTCCTGGCTCTTCGGGCGTGGGAGCTGTCGCCAGAGACGCGGCCCTTCCGGAAAATGCTTCGCAGGCTGGCGCAGCGGCGCCACGTGGTCGCAGGTGTCGCCGAGGCTGACGGCCGCCGGAAAGCCCGCAGCCCCACGGGCTGTGGGGCCACGCGAGCGGCTGCCAAAGAGCTTTCCAACGAGGCACGGCTTTCACTCCTGGCTCTTCGGGCGTGGGAGCTGTCGCCAGAGACGCGGTCCTACCGGAAAATGCTTCGCAGGCTGGCGCGGCGGCACCACGTGTGCCCTGGTGTCGCCGAGGCTGATGGCCGCCGGAAAGCCCGCAGCCCCACGGGCTATGGGGCCATGCAAGCGGCTGCCAAAGAGCTTTCCAACGAGGCACGGCTTTCCCTCCTGGCTCTTCGGGCGTGGGAGCTGTCGCCAGAGCCGCGGCCCTACCGGAAAATGCTTCGCAGGCTGGCGCGGCGGCGCCACGTGGGCGCCGGTGGCGCCGAGGCTGACGGCCGCCGGAAAGCCCGCAGCCCCACGGGCTGTGGGGCCACGCGAGCGACTGCCAAAGAGCTTTCCAACGAGGCACGGCTTTCCCTCCTGGCTCTTCGGGCGTGGGAGCTGTCGCCACAGCCGCGGCCCTACCGGAAAATGCTTCGCAGGCTGGCGCGGCGGCGCCACGTGGGCGCCGGTGTCACCGAGGCTGACGGCCGCCGGAAAGCCCGCAGCCCCACGGGCTGTGGGGCCACGCGAGCGGCTGCCAAAGAGCTTTCCAACGAGGCACGGCTTTCCCTCCTGGCTCTTCGGGCGTGGGAGCTGTCGCCAGAGACGCGGCCCTACCGGAAAATGCTTCGCAGGCTGGCGCGGCGGCGCCACGTGGGCGCCGGTGTCGCCGAGGCTGACGGCTGCCGGAAAGCCCGCAGCCCCACGGGCTGTGGGGCCACGCGAGCGGCTGCCAAAGAGCTTTCCAACGAGGCACGGCTTTCCCTCCTGGCTCTTCGGGCGTGGGAGCTGTCGCCAGAGACGCGGCCCTACCGGAAAATGCTTCGCAGGCTGGCGCGGCGGCGCCACGTGGGCGCCGGTGGCGCCGAGGCTGACGGCCGCCGGAAAGCCCGCAGCCCCACGGGCTGTGGGGCCACGCGAGCGGCTGCCAAAGAGCTTTCCAACGAGGCTTGGCTTTCCCTCCTGGCTCTTCGGGCGTGAGAGCTGTCGCCAGAGCCGCGGCCCTACCGGAAAATGCTTCGCAGGCTGGCGTGGCGGCGCCACGTGGGCGCAGGTGTCGCCGAGGCTGACGGCCGCCGGAAAGCCCGCAGCCCGACGGGCTGTGGGGCCACGCGAGCGGCTGCCAAAGAGCTTTCCAACGAGGCACGGCTTTCCCTCCTGGCTCTTCGGTCGTGGGAGCTGTCGCCAGAGACGCGGCCCTACTGGAAAATGCTTCGCAGGCTGGTGCGGCGGCGCCACGTGGGCGCAGGTGGCGCCGAGGCTGACGGCCGCCGAAAAGCCCGAAGCCCCACGGGCTGTGGGGCCACGCGAGCGGCTGCCAAAGAGCTTTCCAACGAGGCACGGCTTTCCCTCCTGGCTCTTCGGGCGTGGGAGCTGTCGTCAGAGCTGCGGCCCTACCGGAAAATGCTTCGCAGGCTGGCGCGGCGGCGCCACGTGGGCACTGATGTCGCCGAGGCTGACGGCCGCCGAAAAGCCCGCAGCCCCACGGGCTGTGGGGCCACGCGAGCGGCTGCCAAAGAGCTTTCCAACGAGGCACGGCTTTCCCTCCTGGCTCTTCGGGCGTGGGAGCTGTCGCCAGAGACGCGGCCCTACCGGAAAATGCTTCGCAGGCTGGGGCGGCGGCACCACGTGGGCGCCGGTGGCGCCGAGGCTGACGGCCGCCAGAAAGCCCGCAGCCCCACGGGCTGTGGGGCCACGCGAGCGGCTGCCAAAGAGCTTTCCAACGAGGCACGGCTTTCCCTCCTGGCTCTTCGGGCGTGGGAGCTGTCGCCAGAGCCGTGGCCCTACCGGAAAATGCTTTGCAGGCGGGCGCGGCGGCGCCACGTGGGCGCCGGTGTCGCCGAGGATGACGGCTGCCGGAAAGCCCGCAGCCCCACGGACTGTGGGGCCACGCGAGCGGCTGCCAAAGAGCTTTCCAACGAGGCACGGCTTTCCCTCCTGGCTCTTCGGGCGTGGGAGCTGTCGCCAGAGACGCGGCCCTACCGGAAAATGCTTCGCAGGCTGGTGCGGCGGCGCCACGTGGGCGCAGGTGGCGCCGAGGCTGACGGCCGCCGAAAAGCCCGCAGCCCCACGGGCTGTGGGACCACGCGAGCGGCTGCCAAAGAGCTTTCCAACGAGGCACGGCTTTCCCTCCTGGCTCTTCGGGCGTGGGAGCTGTCGCCAGAGCCGCGGCCCTACCGGAAAATGCTTCGCAGGCTGGCGCGGCGGCGCCACGTGGGCACTGGTGTCTCCGAGGCTGACGGCCGCCGAAAAGCCCGCAGCCCCACGGGCTGTGGGGCCACGCGAGCGGCTGCCAAAGAGCTTTCCAACAAGGCACGGCTTTCCCTCCTGGCTCTTCGGGCGTGGGAGCTGTCGCCAGAGATGCGGCCCTACCGGAAAATGCTTCGCAGGCTGCCGCGGCGGCGCCACGTGGGCGCCGGTGGCGCCGAGGCTGACGGCCGCCGGAAAGCCCGCAGCCCCACGGGCTGTGGGGCCACGCGAGCGGCTGCCAAAGAGCTTTCCAACGAGGCACGGCTTTCCCTCCTGGCTCTTCGGGCGTGGGAGCTGTCGCCAGAGACGCGGCCCTACCGGAAAATGCTTCGCAGGCTGGCGCGGCGGCGCCACGTGTGCGCCGGTGGCGCCGAGGCTGACGGCCGCCGGAAAGCCCGCAGCCCCACGGGCTGTGGGGCCACGCGAGCGGCTGCCAAGGAGCTTTCCAACGAGGCATGGCTTTCCCTCCTGGCTCTTCGGGCGTGAGAGCTGTCGCCAGAGCCGCGGCCCTACCGGAAAATGCTTCGCAGGCTGGCGTGGCGGCGCCACGTGGGCGCAGGTGTCGCCGAGGCTGACGGCCGCCGGAAAGCCCGCAGCCCGACGGGCTGTGGGGCCACGCGAGCGGCTGCCAAAGAGCTTTCCAACGAGGCACGGCTTTCCCTCCTGGCTCTTCGGGCGTGGGAGCTGTCGCCAGAGACGCGGCCCTACCGGAAAATGCTTCGCAGGCTGGGGCGGCGGCACCACGTGGGCGCCGGTGGCGCCGAGGCTGACGGCCGCCAGAAAGCCCGCAGCCCCACGGGCTGTGGGGCCACGCGAGCGGCTGCCAAAGAGCTTTCCAACGAGGCACGGCTTTCCCTCCTGGCTCTTCGGGCGTGGGAGCTGTCGCCAGAGCCGTGGCCCTACCGGAAAATGCTTTGCAGGCGGGCGCGGCGGCGCCACGTGGGCGCCGGTGTCGCCGAGGATGACGGCTGCCGGAAAGCCCGCAGCCCCACGGACTGTGGGGCCACGCGAGCGGCTGCCAAAGAGCTTTCCAACGAGGCACGGCTTTCCCTCCTGGCTCTTCGGGCGTGGGAGCTGTCGCCAGAGACGCGGCCCTACCGGAAAATGCTTCGCAGGCTGGTGCGGCGGCGCCACGTGGGCGCAGGTGGCGCCGAGGCTGACGGCCGCCGAAAAGCCCGCAGCCCCACGGGCTGTGGGACCACGCGAGCGGCTGCCAAAGAGCTTTCCAACGAGGCACGGCTTTCCCTCCTGGCTCTTCGGGCGTGGGAGCTGTCGCCAGAGCCGCGGCCCTACCGGAAAATGCTTCGCAGGATGGCGCGGCGGCGCCACGTGGGCACTGGTGTCTCCGAGGCTGACGGCCGCCGAAAAGCCCGCAGCCCCACGGGCTGTGGGGCCACGCGAGCGGCTGCCAAAGAGCTTTCCAAGAAGGCACGGCTTTCCCTCCTGGCTCTTCGGGCGTGGGAGCTGTCGCCAGAGATGCGGCCCTACCGGAAAATGCTTCGCAGGCTGCCGCGGCGGCGCCACGTGGGCGCCGGTGGCGCCGAGGCTGACGGCCGCCGGAAAGCCCGCAGCCCCACGGGCTGTGGGGCCACGCGAGCGGCTGCCAAAGAGCTTTCCAACGAGGCACGGCTTTCCCTCCTGGCTCTTCGGGCGTGGGAGCTGTCGCCAGAGACGCGGCCCTACCGGAAAATGCTTCGCAGGCTGGCGCGGCGGCGCCACGTGTGCGCCGGTGGCGCCGAGGCTGACGGCCGCCGGAAAGCCCGCAGCCCCACGGGCTGTGGGGCCACGCGAGCGGCTGCCAAGGAGCTTTCCAACGAGGCATGGCTTTCCCTCCTGGCTCTTCGGGCGTGGGAGCTGTCGCCAGAGCCGCGGCCCTACCGGAAAATGCTTCGCAGGATGGCGCGGCGGCGCCACGTGGGCGCCGGTGGCGCCGAGGCTGACGGCTGCTGGAAAGCCCGCAGCCCCACGGGCTGTAGGACCACGCGAGCGGCTGCCAAAGAGCTTTCCAACGAGGCACGGCTTTCCCTCCTGGCTCTTCGGGCGTGGGAGCTGTCGCCAGAGACGCGGCCCTACCGGAAAATGCTTCGCAGGCTGGCGCGGCGGCGCCACGTGGGCGCCGGTGGCGCCGAGGCTGACGGCCGCCGGAAAGCCCGCAGCCCCACGGGCTCTGGGGCCACGCGAGCGGCTGCCAAAGAGCTTTCCAACGAGGCACGGCTTTCCCTCCTGGCTCTTCGGGCGTGGGAGCTGTCGCCAGAGCCGCGGCCCTACCGGAAAATGCTTCGCAGGCTGGCGCGGCGGCGCCACGTGGGCACAGGTGTCGCCGAGGCTGACGGCCGACGGAAAGCCCGCAGCCCCACGGGCTGTGGGGCCACGCGAGCGGCTGCCAAAGAGCTTTCCAACGAGGCACGGCTTTCCCTCCTGGCTCTTCGGGCGTGGGAGCTGTCGCCAGAGACGCGGCCCTACCGGAAAATGCTTCGCAGTCTGGCGCGGCGGCGCCACGTGGTCGCAGGTGTCGCCGAGGCTGACGGCCGCCGGAAAGCCCGCAGCCCCACGGGCTGTGGGGCCACGCGAGCGGCTGCCAAAGAGCTTTCCAACGAGGCACGGCTTTCCCTCCTGGCTCTTCGGGCGTGGGAGCTGTCGCCAGAGCCGCGGCCCTACCGGAAAATGCTTCGCAGGCTGGCGCGGCGGCGCCACGTGGGCGCCGGTGTCGCCGAGGCTGACGGCCGCCGGAAAGCCCGCAGCCCCACGGGCTGTGGGGCCACGCGAGCGGCTGCCAAAGAGCTTTCCAACGAGGCACGGCTTTCCCTCCTGGCTCTTCGGGCGTGGGAGCTGTCGCCAGAGACGCGGCCCTACCGGAAAATGCTTCGCAGGCTGGCGCGGCGGCGCCACGTGGGCGCAGGTGGCGCCGAGGCTGATGGCCGCCGGAAAGCCCGCAGCCCCACGGGCTGTGGGGCCATGCGAGCGGCTGCCAAAGAGCTTTCCAACGAGGCACGGCTTTCCCTGCTGGCTCTTCGGGCGTGGGAGCTGTCACCAGAGAAGCGGCCCTACCGGAAAATGCTTCGCAGGCTGGCGCGTCGGCGCCACGTGGGCGCCGGTGTCGCCGAGGCTGACGGCCGCCGGAAAGCCCGCAGCCCCACGGGCTGTGGGGCCACGTGAGCGGCTGCCAAAGAGCTTTCCAACGAGGCACGGCTTTCCCTCCTGGCTCTTCGGGCGTGGGAGCTGTCGCCAGAGCCGTGGCCCTACCGGAAAATGCTTTGCAGGCGGGCGCGGCGGCGCCACGTGGGCGCCGGTGTCGCCGAGGCTGACGGCTGCCGGAAAGCCCGCAGCCCCACGGGCTGTGGGGCCACGCGAGCGGCTGCCAAAGAGCTTTCCAACGAGGCACGGCTTTCCCTCCTGGCTCTTCGGGCGTGGGAGCTGTCGCCAGAGACGCGGCCCTACCGGAAAATGCTTCGCAGGCTGGCGCGGCGGCGCCACGTGGGCGCAGGTGGCGCCGAGGCTGATGGCCGCCGGAAAGCCCGCAGCCCCACGGGCTGTGGGGCCACGCGAGCGGCTGCCAAAGAGCTTTCCAACGAGGCACGGCTTTCCCTCCTGGCTCTTCGGGCGTGGGAGCTGTCGCCAGAGCCGTGGCCCTACCGGAAAATGCTTTGCAGGCGGGCGCGGCGGCGCCACGTGGGCGCCGGTGTCGCCGAGGCTGACGGCTGCCGGAAAGCCCGCAGCCCCACGGGCTGTGGGGCCACGCGAGCGGCTGCCAAAGAGCTTTCCAACGAGGCACGGCTTTCCCTCCTGGCTCTTCGGGCGTGGGAGCTGTCACCAGAGACGCGGCCCTACCGGAAAATGCTTCGCAGACTGGTGCGGCGGCGCCACGTGGGCGCAGATGGCGCCGAGGCTGACGGCCGCCGGAAAGCCCGCAGCCCCACGGGCTGTGGGGCCACGCGAGCGGCTGCCAAAGAGCTTTCCAACGAGGCACGGCTTTCCCTGCTGGCTCTTCGGGCGTGGGAGCTGTCGCCAGAGACGCGGCCCTACCGGAAAATGCTTCGCAGGCTGGCGCGGCGGCGCCACGTGGGCGCCGGTGTCGCCGAGGCTGACGGCCGCCGGAAAGCCCGCAGCCCCACGGGCTGTGGGGCCACGCGAGCGGCTGCCAAAGAGCTTTCCAATGAGGCACGGCTTTCCCTCCTGGCTCTTCGGGCGTGGGAGCTGTCGCCAGAGACGCGGCCCTACCGGAAAATGCTTCGCAGGCTGGCGCGGCGGCGCCACGTGGGCGCAGGTGGCGCCGAGGCTGATGGCCGCCGGAAAGCCCGCAGCCCCACGGGCTGTGGGGCCATGCGAGCGGCTGCCAAAGAGCTTTCCAACGAGGCACGGCTTTCCCTGCTGGCTCTTCGGGCGTGGGAGCTGTCACCAGAGAAGCGGCCCTAGCGGAAAATGCTTCGCAGGCTGGCGCGGCGGAGCCACGTGGGCGCCGGTGTCGCCGAGGCTGACGGCTGCCGGAAAGCCCGCAGCCCCACGGGCTGTGGGGCCACGCGAGCGGCTGCCAAAGAGCTTTCCAACGAGGCACGGCTTTCCCTCCTGGCTCTTCGGGCGTGGGAGCTGTCACCAGAGACGCGGCCCTACCGGAAAATGCTTCGCAGACTGGTGCGGCGGCGCCACGTGGGCGCAGATGGCGCCGAGGCTGACGGCCGCCGGAAAGCCCGCAGCCCCACGGGCTGTGGGGCCACGCGAGCGGCTGCCAAAGAGCTTTCCAACGAGGCACGGCTTTCCCTCCTGGCTCTTCGGGCGTGGGAGCTGTCGCCAGAGCCGCGGCCCTACCGGAAAATGCTTCGCAGGCTGGCGCGGCGGCGCCATGTGGGCACTGGTGTCGCCGAGGCTGACGGCCGCCGGAAAGCCCGCAGCCCCACGGGCTGTGGGGCCACGCGAGCGGCTGCCAAAGAGCTTTCCAACGAGGCACGGCTTTCCCTCCTGGCTCTTCGGGCGTGGGAGCTGTCGCCAGAGACGCGGCCCTACCGGAAAATGCTTCGCAGTCTGGCGCGGCGGCGCCACGTGGTCGCAGGTGTCGCCGAGGCTGACGGCCGCCGGAAAGCCCGCAGCCCCACGGGCTGTGGGGCCACGCGAGCGGCTGCCAAAGAGCTTTCCAACGAGGCACGGCTTTCCCTCCTGGCTCTTCGGGCGTGGGAGCTGTCGCCAGAGCCGCGGCCCTACCGGAAAATGCTTCGCAGGCTGGCGCGGCGGCGCCACGTGGGCGCCGGTGTCGCCGAGGCTGACGGCCGCCGGAAAGCCCGCAGCCCCACGGGCTGTGGGGCCACGCGAGCGGCTGCCAAAGAGCTTTCCAACGAGGCACGGCTTTCCCTCCTGGCTCTTCGGGCGTGGGAGCTGTCGCCAGAGCCGTGGCCCTACCGGAAAATGCTTTGCAGGCGGGCGCGGCGGCGCCACGTGGGCGCCGGTGTCGCCGAGGCTGACGGCTGCCGGAAAGCCCGCAGCCCCACGGGCTGTGGGGCCACGCGAGCGGCTGCCAAAGAGCTTTCCAACGAGGCACGGCTTTCCCTCCTGGCTCTTCGGGCGTGGGAGCTGTCGCCAGAGACGCGGCCCTACCGGAAAATGCTTCGCAGACTGGTGCGGCGGCGCCACGTGGGCGCAGATGGCGCCGAGGCTGACGGCCGCCGGAAAGCCCGCAGCCCCACGGGCTGTGGGGCCACGCGAGCGGCTGCCAAAGAGCTTTCCAACGAGGCACGGCTTTCCCTCCTGGCTCTTCGGGCGTGGGAGCTGTCGCCAGAGCCGCGGCCCTACCGGAAAATGCTTCGCAGGCTGGCGCGGCGGCGCCACGTGGGCACTGGTGTCGCCGAGGCTGACGGCCGCCGAAAAGCCCACAGCCGCACGGGCTGTGGGGCCACGCGAGCGGCTGCCAAAGAGCTTTCCAACAAGGCACGGCTTTCCCTCCTGGCTCTTCGGGCGTGGGAGCTGTCGCCAGAGCCGTGGCCCTACCGGAAAATGCTTTGCAGGCGGGCGCGGCGGCGCCACGTGGGCGCCGGTGTCGCCGAGGCTGACGGCTGCCGGAAAGCCCGCAGCCCCACGGGCTGTGGGGCCACGCGAGCAGCTGCCAAAGAGCTTTCCAACGAGGCACGGCTTTCCCTCCTGGCTCTTCGGGCGTGGGAGCTGTCGCCAGAGACGCGGCCCTACCGGAAAATGCTTCGCAGGCTGGTGCGGCGGCGCCACGTGGGCGCAGGTGTCGCCGAGGCTGACGGCCGCCGGAAAGCCCGCAGCCCCACGGGCTGTGGGGCCACGCGAGCGGCTGCCAAAGAGCTTTCCAACGAGGCACGGCTTTCCCTCCTGGCTCTTCGGGCGTGGGAGCTGTCGCCAGAGCCGCGGCCCTACCGGAAAATGCTTCGCAGGCTGGCGCGGCGGCGCCACGTGGGCGCCGGTGTCGCCGAGGCTGACGGCCGCCGGAAAGCCCGCAGCCCCACGGGCTGTGGGGCCACGCGAGCGGCTGCCAAAGAGCTTTCCAATGAGGCACGGCTTTCCCTCCTGGCTCTTCGGGCGTGGGAGCTGTCGCCAGAGACGCGGCCCTACCGGAAAATGCTTCGCAGGCTGGCGCGGCGGCGCCACGTGGGCGCAGGTGGCGCCGAGGCTGATGGCCGCCGGAAAGCCCGCAGCCCCACGGGCTGTGGGGCCATGCGAGCGGCTGCCAAAGAGCTTTCCAACGAGGCACGGCTTTCCCTGCTGGCTCTTCGGGCGTGGGAGCTGTCACCAGAGAAGCGGCCCTAGCGGAAAATGCTTCGCAGGCTGGCGCGGCGGCGCCACGTGGGCGCCGGTGTCGCCGAGGCTGACGGCTGCCGGAAAGCCCGCAGCCCCACGGGCTGTGGGGCCACGCGAGCGGCTGCCAAAGAGCTTTCCAACGAGGCACGGCTTTCCCTCCTGGCTCTTCGGGCGTGGGAGCTGTCACCAGAGACGCGGCCCTACCGGAAAATGCTTCGCAGACTGGTGCGGCGGCGCCACGTGGGCGCAGATGGCGCCGAGGCTGACGGCCGCCGGAAAGCCCGCAGCCCCACGGGCTGTGGGGCCACGCGAGCGGCTGCCAAAGAGCTTTCCAACGAGGCACGGCTTTCCCACCTGGCTCTTCGGGCGTGGGAGCTGTCGCCAGAGCCGCGGCCCTACCGGAAAATGCTTCGCAGGCTGGCGCGGCGGCGCCATGTGGGCACTGGTGTCGCCGAGGCTGACGGCCGCCGAAAAGCCCGCAGCCCCACGGGCTGTGGGGCCACGCGAGCGGCTGCCAAAGAGCTTTCCAACGAGGCACGGCTTTCCCTCCTGGCTCTTCGGGCGTGGGAGCTGTCGCCAGAGCTGCGGCCCTACCGGAAAATGCTTCGCAGTCTGGCGCGGCGGCGCCACGTGGTCGCAGGTGTCGCCGAGGCTGACGGCCGCCGGAAAGCCCGCAGCCCGACGGGCTGTGGGGCCACGCGAGCGGCTGCCAAAGAGCTTTCCAACGAGGCACGGCTTTCCCTCCTGGCTCTTCGGGCATGGGAGCTGTCGCCAGAGCCGCGGCCCTACCGGAAAATGCTTCGCAGGCTGGCGCGGCGGCGCCACGTGGGCGCCGGTGTCGCCGAGGCTGACGGCCGGCGGAAAGCCCGCAGCCCCACGGGCTGTGGGGCCACGCGAGCGGCTGCCAAAGAGCTTTCCAACGAGGCACGGCTTTCCCTCCTGGCTCTTCGGGCGTGGGAGCTGTCGCCAGAGACGCGGCCCTACCGGAAAATGCTTCGCAGTCTGGCGCGGCGGCGCCACGTGGTCGCAGGTGTCGCCGAGGCTGACGGCCGCCGGAAAGCCCGCAGCCCCACGGGCTGTGGGGCCACGCGAGCGGCTGCCAAAGAGCTTTCCAACGAGGCACGGCTTTCCCTCCTGGCTCTTCGGGCGTGGGAGCTGTCGCCAGAGCCGCGGCCCTACCGGAAAATGCTTCGCAGGCTGGCGCGGCGGCGCCACGTGGGCGCCGGTGTCGCCGAGGCTGACGGCCGCCGGAAAGCCCGCAGCCCCACGGGCTGTGGGGCCACGCGAGCGGCTGCCAAAGAGCTTTCCAACGAGGCACGGCTTTCCCTCCTGGCTCTTCGGGCGTGGGAGCTGTCGCCAGAGCCGTGGCCCTACCGGAAAATGCTTTGCAGGCGGGCGCGGCGGCGCCACGTGGGCGCCGGTGTCGCCGAGGCTGACGGCTGCCGGAAAGCCCGCAGCCCCACGGGCTGTGGGGCCACGCGAGCGGCTGCCAAAGAGCTTTCCAACGAGGCACGGCTTTCCCTCCTGGCTCTTCGGGCGTGGGAGCTGTCGCCAGAGACGCGGCCCTACCGGAAAATGCTTCGCAGGCTGGTGCGGCGGCGCCACGTGGGCGCAGGTGTCGCCGAGGCTGACGGCCGCCGGAAAGCCCGCAGCCCCACGGGCTGTGGGGCCACGCGAGCGGCTGCCAAAGAGCTTTCCAACGAGGCACGGCTTTCCCTCCTGGCTCTTCGGGCGTGGGAGCTGTCGCCAGAGCCGCGGCCCTACCGGAAAATGCTTCGCAGGCTGGCGCGGCGGCGCCACGTGGGCGCCGGTGTCGCCGAGGCTGACGGCCGCCGGAAAGCCCGCAGCCCCACGGGCTGTGGGGCCACGCGAGCGGCTGCCAAAGAGCTTTCCAATGAGGCACGGCTTTCCCTCCTGGCTCTTCGGGCGTGGGAGCTGTCGCCAGAGACGCGGCCCTACCGGAAAATGCTTCGCAGGCTGGCGCGGCGGCGCCACGTGGGCGCAGGTGGCGCCGAGGCTGATGGCCGCCGGAAAGCCCGCAGCCCCACGGGCTGTGGGGCCATGCGAGCGGCTGCCAAAGAGCTTTCCAACGAGGCACGGCTTTCCCTGCTGGCTCTTCGGGCGTGGGAGCTGTCACCAGAGAAGCGGCCCTAGCGGAAAATGCTTCGCAGGCTGGCGCGGCGGCGCCACGTGGGCGCCGGTGTCGCCGAGGCTGACGGCTGCCGGAAAGCCCGCAGCCCCACGGGCTGTGGGGCCACGCGAGCGGCTGCCAAAGAGCTTTCCAACGAGGCACGGCTTTCCCTCCTGGCTCTTCGGGCGTGGGAGCTGTCACCAGAGACGCGGCCCTACCGGAAAATGCTTCGCAGACTGGTGCGGCGGCGCCACGTGGGCGCAGATGGCGCCGAGGCTGACGGCCGCCGGAAAGCCCGCAGCCCCACGGGCTGTGGGGCCACGCGAGCGGCTGCCAAAGAGCTTTCCAACGAGGCACGGCTTTCCCACCTGGCTCTTCGGGCGTGGGAGCTGTCGCCAGAGCCGCGGCCCTACCGGGAAAATGCTTCGCAGGCTGGCGCGGCGGCGCCATGTGGGCACTGGTGTCGCCGAGGCTGACGGCCGCCGAAAAGCCCGCAGCCCCACGGGCTGTGGGGCCACGCGAGCGGCTGCCAAAGAGCTTTCCAACGAGGCACGGCTTTCCCTCCTGGCTCTTCGGGCGTGGGAGCTGTCGCCAGAGCTGCGGCCCTACCGGAAAATGCTTCGCAGTCTGGCGCGGCGGCGCCACGTGGTCGCAGGTGTCGCCGAGGCTGACGGCCGCCGGAAAGCCCGCAGCCCGACGGGCTGTGGGGCCACGCGAGCGGCTGCCAAAGAGCTTTCCAACGAGGCACGGCTTTCCCTCCTGGCTCTTCGGGCATGGAGCTGTCGCCAGAGCCGGCGGCCCTACCGGAAAATGCTTCGCAGGCTGGCGCGGCGGCGCCACGTGGGCGCCGGTGTCGCCGAGGCTGACGGCCGGCGGAAAGCCCGCAGCCCCACGGGCTGTGGGCCACGCGAGCGGCTGCCAAAGAGCTTTCCAACGAGGCACGGCTTTCCCTCCTGGCTCTTCGGGCGTGGGAGCTGTCGCCAGAGACGCGCCCCTACCGAAAATGCTTCGCAGGCTGGCGCGGCGGCGCCACGTGGGCGCAGGTGGCGCCGAGGCTGATGGCCGCCGGAAAGCCCGCAGCCCCACGGGCTGTGGGGCCATGCGAGCGGCTGCCAAAGAGCTTTCCAAGGAGGCACGGCTTTCCCTGCTGGCTCTTCGGGCGTGGGAGCTGTCACCAGAGAAGCGGCCCTACCGGAAAATGCTTCGCAGGCTGGCGCGTCGGCGCCACGTGGGCGCCGGTGTCGCCGAGGCTGACGGCCGCCGGCAAGCCCGCAGCCCACGGGCTGTGCGGCCACGCGAGCGGCTGCCAAAGAGCTTTCCAACGAGGCACGGCTTTCCCTCCTGGCTCTTCGGGCGTGGGAGCTGTCGCCAGAGCCGTGGCCCTACCGGAAAATGCTTTGCAGGCGGGCGCGGCGGCGCCACGTGGGCGCCGGTGTCGCCGAGGCTGACGGCTGCCGGAAAGCCCGCAGCCCCACGGGCTGTGGGGCCACGCGAGCGGCTGCCAAAGAGCTTTCCAACGAGGCACGGCTTTCCCTCCTGGCTCTTCGGGCGTGGGAGCTGTCGCCAGAGACGCGGCCCTACCGGAAAATGCTTCGCAGACTGGTGCGGCGGCGCCACGTGGGCGCAGATGGCGCCGAGGCTGACGGCCGCCGGAAAGCCCGCAGCCCCACGGGCTGTGGGGCCACGCGAGCGGCTGCCAAAGAGCTTTCCAACGAGGCACGGCTTTCCCTCCTGGCTCTTCGGGCGTGGGAGCTGTCGCCAGAGCCGCGGCCCTACCGGAAAATGCTTCGCAGGCTGGCGCGGCGGCGCCACGTGGGCACTGGTGTCGCGAGGCTGACGGCCGCCGGAAAGCCCGCAGCCCCACGGGCTGTGGGGCCATGCGAGCGGCTGCCAAAGAGCTTTCAAGGAGGCACGGCTTTCCCTGCTGGCTCTTCGGGCGTGGGAGCTGTCGCCAGAGACGCGGCCCTACCGGAAAATGCTTCGCAGGCTGGCGCGGCGGCGCCACGTGGGCGCAGGTGGCGCCGAGGCTGATGGCCGCCGGAAAGCCCGCAGCCCCACGGGCTGTGGGGCCATGCGAGCGGCTGCCAAAGAGCTTTCCAACGAGGCACGGCTTTCCCTGCTGGCTCTTCGGGCGTGGGAGCTGTCACCAGAGAAGCGGCCCTACCGGAAAATGCTTCGCAGGCTGGCGCGTCGGCGCCACGTGGGCGCCGGTGTCGCCGAGGCTGACGGCCGCCGGAAAGCCCGCAGCCCCACGGGCTGTGGGGCCACGTGAGCGGCTGCCAAAGAGCTTTCCAACGAGGCACGGCTTTCCCTCCTGGCTCTTCGGGCGTGGGAGCTGTCGCCAGAGCCGTGGCCCTACCGGAAAATGCTTTGCAGGCGGGCGCGGCGGCGCCACGTGGGCGCCGGTGTCGCCGAGGCTGACGGCTGCCGGAAAGCCCG